>NW_012267325.1:7516691-7578783 GCF_000151885.1 Dipodomys ordii
TGGATGGAGCCGAGTCTGGCAGGTCAATTCTCCGTTAAGTTCTTGTGACCTGCTAAATGACTCGTTTTATTCCAAGGCCTGGGTTGGAGCTGGCAGCTCCTCCAAGCTTTGTCGGTATCCAAGATGGAGATCGCCAGTGCTGGGGGGGGAGTGGTGGCCTTCCCTCCTCTGCTCCCTGAGAAGGAGTGAGGACGTCGGGCTTCTACTCACTTGAGTCTTGGATCCTGGGTTGTCTCTGGTCTGCACACTGCAGGTTGAATATGTCTGCTCCTTGTCGGTTCTTGCTGGTGTTGAGTAGAATCCGCTCGCCTGCTGCGTCTGGCTCCTTCGTCCCGGACTCTCTCTGTGAGCACTCAGTTATGGCCCCAGCTGCATTCTCCACCTCGACCCTGCCGCTGCGGCTGCCACGGCTGCTGGCAGGCGCTCAGATGTGTCTTTTTGCCTTGGCTTCCCCTCTCTTGTCTCACTCTCTGTCCTGTGATGGCACACTTGGTGTTCACTGGAACTCTAAAACTGCTTTCTATGTGAGAGCTTGTTCAGATTCCAGCTTCTCCTCCGCCATCTTCCCGGAACTCCTCTATATACCAAATTTTCTTGATCAGTTCATCTCTTGAGGGGCATCTGGGTTGGTTCCATGTCTTAGATTTGGTAAATAATTCTGCAATGAACACAGTCGTGCTAGTGGCTTTAGTGTGGCCTTGCTTGTGATCACTTGGATAAATGCCCAGGAGTGGGATTGCTGGATCATAAGGTAGTTCTATGCTTAGCTTTTGAGGAACCTCAATATGGCTTTCCAGAGTTGTTGAAACAGCTTACATACCAACCAATAGTGTAGTAGCATTCCCTTTTGGCCAAATCCCCACCAGCACCTGTTAATATTCGTTTTCTTGATAATAAGGTCTATGCTTTTGAAGTCACATATAACCAGTAGAAGATAAAATAGGTAAAGTGGCAAAAATAATAGTCTTCCCTCAGATTACAGTGTTTAAATAAACTCCCAGAGAATAGATTTACCTGAGACAAGGCAATTCTGTTCTAGGATTGTGTAAAAGCTATGATGTTTCTGTACTTTTTTGTGTGTGTGTGAAAATACCATACAGAGGGGTTACATTTACATGGGCAAGATAATGAGCACATTTTTTTATCAAGCATTGTTGCCTTGATAAGAAGGCAACTTTGTTGCCTCCTACTTTGTTTCCCTTTCCCATCTCCATCCCCCCTACCCCCCCTCCCCCTAGTTAGAATAGCTATAATCCAGAACTCTAATAACAACAGATGCTGGAGGGGATGTGGACAGAAGGGAACCTTACTGTATTGTTGGTGGGAGTGTAAACTTGTTCAACCACTTTGGAAAGCAGTATGAAAGTTCCTCAAAAGACTCCATATAGAGCTCTCTTATGACCCAGCAATTCACTTTTGGGCATTTACCCAAATGATCACGAACAAGACCATACTAAAGCTACCAGCACAACTATGTTTATTGCAGCATTATTTACCATAGCTGCTGTAATTTTTAACTAGGATTCTCAGAATTACTGGGTAGAATGGTCATTATGAAGTTGGATACAAAAATTAATTTTCAATTTGTTCCTGTTGCCATTTCTAAGCAACTATAAAGCATTTGTTCTGTGTCAAGGGAAAAAAACAGTAAAAATTTTAACAGAAGCATAGAATTTTCTATTATTGGCTTGCTAATGTTCATTTATATAAAATGAATCATTTAAATGCTATTTACAATTTAAAAATATAATCTAATTTAGTTTAAACTTTTGGCTACTTTGGAACTAGAATATTTTTGGAAACAAAATACTTGAGAGAGAGGAAGGATAGGCAAATGCAGTCATACTATTCAATATACCTAAATGAATATGGAATCAAATAAACAGGGCATGTATGGGGTTAGGAGTGGTGGGGGAGATTGATGAAAGGGGGATACTAATCAAGATGCACTGTACTAACAAACTGATTTTTGAACAGTACAACTACTTAAAGCCAATGAAAAAATACAAAAAAATTAACCACAGTATTTGAAACCCTAATATTGGACTCTAGATGTATATTCTATTTACTTAAAGCCAGATCCAATCAAATTTATATTTTCTAGTATCTGAAAATAAAAAATGTAAAATTACGGGCTGGGAAGGTGGCTCAGTGGTAGAGTGCTTGCCTTGCATGCCTGAGGCCCTGGGTTCGATTCCTCAGCACCACATAAGCAAAAAGAAAAAAGCCAGAAGTGGTGCTGTGGCTCAAATGGCAGAGTGCTAGCCTTGAGCTGAAGAGCTGAGGGACAGCGCCCAGGCCTAGAGTTCAGGCCCCTACCAGACTCCCTCCCCAAAAATGTAACATCACTCTATTAATCATTTTAATTCTAAATGTAAAATTAAACTTTGTAGCAGATTAGCAATTTAATGGCAAATCTTAAAAGAATGACCACTGAGATAGATGTTTTGAAAAATATCTTAAAAAGTTAATTGAATACTAAATACAGAGGGTTTACAGTTACATGAGCAAGGTAATGAGTACATTTCCTATGGGGCATTTTGCCTCCTCCTTTGTTTTTCCCCTACCATCCCTTCCCTCCCACCTCCACAACTACCCTCCCCTCCCAACACAAAGTTGTAAAGTTTGTGTTCAACATAGTGTTTTGTACATCTCATTGGTACATTGGGTCAACCTGTATTCCTGTTTAAGCATTTTGTTTTTTCCCTTCCTCTTCCTGAATTAGAGAAGTGTATATACAACATGCAAGGCACCAACATCAAATATAATGAAAACAGGCATTATACTGTGGAGGAGGAACATACAAAGAAACAACAAAATAATCACATGGTACATTATAAATATGTTAGGAACAATAGCAAGCAAGAAAGATAAAAACACTTGTGTACTTATCTTGGGGTTCATTAACATCATCTTATATGGTCATATGCTTTTGACCTTTACTATTTGTCCTACACATGTACTAGTTATTGCAAATAAAGGAAACCATGGGACCTATGTTCCTTTGGGCCTGGCTTACTTCACTTAAGTAGAAACTTCTCTGAAGAGGAAATAAGAATGGCCAATAGACACATGAAGAAATGCTCAACCTCCATAGCCATAAAAGAAATGCAAATCAAAATACCATTGAGATTCCACCTCACCCCAGTTAGAATGACTATAATAAGAACTCTAATAACAACAGATGCTGGAGGAGATATGGACAGAAGGGAACCCTACTGCATTGTTGGTGGGAGTGTAAATTTGTACAACCACTTTGGAAAGCAGTATGGAGGTTCCTCAAAAGACTACACATAGAGCTCCCCTATGATCCAGCAATCCCACTTTTGGGCATTTACCCAAATGATCACAAACAAGACCACACTAAAGCTACCAGCACAACTATGTTTATTGAAGCATTATTTACCATAGCTAAGATATGGAACCAACCCAGATGCCCCTCAGTAAATGAATGGATCAAGAAAATGTGGTATATATACACAATGGAATTCTATGCCTCCATCAGAAAGAATGACATTGCCCCATTTGTTAGGAAATGGAAAGACTTGGAAAAAATTATAGCAAGTGAAATAAGCCAGGCCCAAAGAAACATAGGTCCCATGGTTTCCCTTATTTGCAATAACTAGTATATGTCTGAGTCAACCAGAAAAGGTCAGATAAGCTGATGTTAGGGGAATGAACCCCAAGATAAATATTCAAATGTTTTTTTTTTCCTTTCATGCAATTGTTTCTAACATATTTATAAGATGATTTCTTTGTTGCTTTGTATGCCCCTCCCTCATGTTATAACCCATGCTTTCACTGTATTTGATGTTGGTATAATTTGTGGAGGGGAAGGGGAAAAACACATCATTTAAATAGGGATACAGGTGGACCTGAGATGTACATGTGGTTATGTCGAATGAACTTTACAACTTTGGTGGGGGGTGAGGAGATGATCAGGGGGGAGTATGGGAAGGGATGGGAAAGGGAAACAAAGAGGAGGCAACAATGCTTGATAAGAAATGCACTTGTTATCTTGCCCATGTAATTGTAACTCCTCTGTACGGTATTCTCACAATAAAAAAAAAAGATTACACATAGAGCTCCCCTATGACCCAGCAATCCCACTTTTGGACATTTACGCAAAGGATCACAAACAAGGCCGTACTAAGGCTTCCAGCGCAACCATGTTTATCACAGCATTAGAACCAACCCAGATGCCCCTCAGTAGATGAATGGATCAAGAATAAGTGGCATATATATATATATATATATATATATAATGAAATTCTATGCCTTCATCAGAAAGAATGACATTACCGTATTTGTTAGAAAATGGAAAGACTTGGAATCAATTGGTATAACTTTAAATGTTAGAAAAACTGTGTATAGTTGATCCTTTATTATTGTAGACATTGATCTTAAGTTAGGTAAAATAGACTGAAAAAACATTCACAAGTCCATGCTATTAAGCATATATTACATATAATTGTTAAATATTTAGTTTTTATTATAAATATATTTCTATATCAGATGTATCTAATGGAAAAAATGTATTTCCCTGGTTTCCTCAGACATATTTCTAAGATGATTGCCCAAATACAATATGAAAAACCTACCATTGCTTTTTTTTTTGCTCTACTTACAAGTGCTGTGAACTCTTCCTTTGAGAAATGTACTTTAACTTTCTTCTTTAGCTATCTAAGAAAATGACACCTTCTGTATCATTATTTTGCATATTTTGAATTATACTTAATAGTAAGAGCAATCACTGTAAAGTAGAATGTCATACCCATTATATATCATTTGAACACTTTGTGCCTAGATTGTATTATATCTTCTCTTCCTTATCTGTTAAAGATAAGGATTTTAGGATGTAAATAAGGGTGTGATTCTAACACAGTGAGATTAGTGGCTTTGTAGAGGAAGATACCAGTCTCTCATTTTCTGTCATGTAAGGAAACAATGAACAGATAGTTTTCTACAATTTGCAGAGATCACTTGTTCATAATTGCTCATACTTAGTTCTTGATGTTGAACTTTCAGCCTATATTACTGTAGCTTAGTTTATTGCAGTACATATTTTATGGCACTCAACCAAGCTTTATTGTAGTTCTATTGAAAAGTTATTAGACTTTAGCCCACCAATAAGAAAAATAGTCCTCTGTTTTACATATATGCTACTGTTTCTCGAACTTTAAGTTAATCCACTAGTAGCTGAGTAATTGGCAAGGATAAATGTGTACACTCATGCCCAAAATAATTATAATATCAAATATTATCAAAAGCACCCATTTGGATCTAATGTTACTAGCAACAAACAAGACCATTAACACACAACAAGTATTCATCACTCAGTGTCCTTTTTAAATGGTTATTCTTATTGTCACTGCCAAATACAGCTATTCAATTTTTTTAATTTAAACTTTATTGTAAAGATGCTGTACACAGAAATTACAGTTACACAAGTCAGGTAATGAGTACATTTGTTTTTGAACAATGTTATCTCCTCCATAATTTTCTCCCACTTTCCTCTTGTAAATTGTGTTTTTTAAAGTAACGTTTGTTCTGTTAAGGAATGATCAAAGCTGAAGATACTTCATTATCTGTGAAATAAATTTTAAGTCAAATTTCTAGCACTAATAACCTTCTGTAGCTTGGGCTTAATTTAAATTTCCCACATATAATAAGGAACCAGTACAAATTCATATATATAGTTTTTATCTTTCACATTTTCACTCTCATGTAAACTTGCCATTATCATGTATTCTTTTCTGCCTTTGTTCATATTATGATCAATAATCAAAATGTCTGTTATAATCACACATAATTCAAGGAAAAATACAAAATCCATCTCCTAAGAGAAACTATCTAGTTCCAAAACATAAGGATATTTATTCTAATTTTTCTGCTCCATTTGACTAGGATTATTCTTTCTAGCAGTGCATAAATTGAATATTACCAGCATGGATTCCTCTGCATCTTCCATATCTTTATGATTTGATTTAGATTGTAAATCTCCATAGGACTTCCATTCTATGTTCAATTTTATTCATTAATCTGCTTCCCTGGAACTCAAATCAAAATAATCTCTCAGATTTAAATATTTAGTAATTTTTTTCTTTTGGCTTTTAACTATATCTGATATGGTATTTATTTGCTATTTGTAATATATTATTATGATTGCATTCTTGCTGAATTAACTAAATTGTGTGTGTGGCGGAGGGGGGGGAGTGGGAGTGGGGGGGGGCGTGCATGCCTGTGCGCCTGTGCATGTACTACCCAATCCTGGGCACTGTTCCTGAGCTTTTTGGCTCAGGCCAAACTCTCTTCCAATTCAACCACAGCTTTGCTTCTGGCTTTTTGGTGGTTAATTGGTAATGAGTTTCCCAGACTTTCTTGCCCAGACTGGCTTTTAACCATAATCCTCAGAACTCAGCCTCCTTAGTAGCTAGGATTATAGGCATTAGCTACAGGATCCTGGCTTCAATTAACCACAGTTTAATTTCCTAGAGCTGAGAGTCTTAAAATAGCCTAGAACTGAATTATGTAAAAAATTAATGTGTAAAATGACACATGAAGCCAGGAGCTGGTGGCTCATGATTGTAATTCTAGCTATTCATGAGGCTGACATCTGAAGATCATAGTTCAAGCCAGCCTGGGCAGATGAAGTCCGTGAACTCTTACCTCCAGTAAACTACTCAGAGAAGGCCCAAAGTGGTAGAGCAACAGCCTTGAATGCAAAAACACTCAGGGATAGTGCTCAGTCCCTGAGTTAATGCCCCAGGACTGGCAAAAAATAAAAATAAAAAAAGACATATGTTCAGCCTGAACAAAAAAGGGTCAGAGGTGAAAAGACTGTTTTAGTCTTGCATAACCAACAATCTCTCATATTGAGCAGAATTTCAGTAAATATGTCTAGAGGAGAGTTGTGATACTAGACTATTAAGGTCATAATATTTGTATTCTGAGAAAATGGTCTTTATTGTATTTTGTGATTCCCAGGCATTGGTTATACCTCTACCAAACTTAGTACAGTGTATTCTTTAGTGAAACAAAAATCGTTCTCTCTCTCTCACACATACACACGAGTGTGTGTGTGTGTATATATATGTATATATATATATATATATAAACATGTATATATATATAATATAAGGGACTACTTGCTTTTTCCTTAAGAACAATCAACTTACAGTAGAAAGCTAAAGCTGTAATTTTTATTGCAGATACATATGAAGTTAGAGAGAAAGAGAGAGAGAGATAGATTGAGAGAGCTAGCAAGGAACTGGCTTATGTGATTATGGACATTTTGAAGTCCACAATCTGCAGAGTAAGGCCATCAAACAGGAGATTCAAGGAGAATTTTCTGTTTGAAACCAAAGGAAGTTTGCTGACAGAATATATTGTACTTTGGGAAGTCTTTATATATTTTACTAAAGGTAATCAAGTTCCAAGTCTGTTTTTTAAAATATTAATTGCCTACCAAAACACCTTCACAGAAGTATCCTGAATAATGAATGTTCCAGCAAATCCTGCTAGGGTAACACGTAACACTATCACAGAAATGTTATCACTGAAGGAAATAAAGAATAATAGGAATTACATGCTTTTACTTCAGTCTTCTGGTTCCATGATCTGCCCACCAAAAAATGACTACTATCCAATATAATTTTTCATGGTATCAAAGTTCTCTGAAAACTAATGCTTTCTAATTATATATAAATTGTTTCAAATTATTGTAAATATTTGATTATTTAGAATTTTACTTATAAAGACATAACTTTATAATATTTTACAAAAAGAACTAGTAGAGATTATTATTTGTCTTTTGTTGATCATCCTTTAGCTGCTATGAAACACAGTGTACATAGGTTTCAGAAACCACATATCTTAGAAACAGCAGGCAAACAAACATTGGATTCATGTGACTGAAATTAGAGAATATGCCAAACGTATAACTTTGATATGCATAGTGAGTAGGAAGCAAATAGAATAGTATGTTTTCAATGTATAAAATGCAAATAAGCTATTCAGAAAGATAAGTTTGTAAATGCAAGCATTTTATTAAATATTGGAAGGAATGTAATTCTAACTTCATATGTATCTGCACTAAAAATTACAGCTTTAGCTTTCTACTGTAAGTTGATTGTTCAAGGAAAAAGCAAGTAGTCCCTTATATTAGTAATTAGCATCTATCTATAAGGTAAATTCAAAAATGTCACTTTCCATTAAAAAGCAGCTACAAAAACTATTAGATGTTTTAGGAAAGGAGCCAGAAGCTTTTTAAAGCATGAAGAAATGCCCAGACATTCATGTAGGTAACTTATAATTAAGTAGAGTTTTCCTGGTTTGTTCTTACACCACCAGCACCACCACTGTCATTTTCATAATCAAATACTTACTTGTAATATTTTATAGCATTTTAAAGCAAGTTTAAAGGGCCCAGGAAGGGTCCTAGTTAATAAAATGGAAAAAACAATACTACTGATAATTTTCTTCTTGTCTGTATATCTGGATTTTTCTTGCTAGAAAACATTTTGCTTTCCTGAAGGCAATAGGCAACACTGGATAAAACTAAACTACATAACTTCTCCAAATCAGTTCAGGATATTGGTATAAATTCATATTGTTAGATACAATGTAAAGATACTAGAACAATTTTTATTTTTGTCTAATTCTCTTTCTTTCTAAATCATTTCTCTGTTTTCAAGATTAGATTTGGCTGCAAATATTCAAGTCTTCTTATTCTTTTCATACTCTCAAAAATATATGCCATGGATAAAGGGACTATTTCAAATTACTGGTTTAACAGAATTAAACTGAAAAAAAACTGTCAATAAATGACATCATAGACAAAATTATCAAATGTTTGACAAACTGATAAAAAATAATTGTAATTAGCAAAGATTTAACATCTAGGAGATAAAGAATTTGCAAGTCCATAAGAAAAACTGTGAGAAGAACAACTGAAACAACTGGGAAATAAAGAAAGTCAAATCTGAATTAGCAAGTGTATAAAGAAATCACCAACAATTAACTCTGAACAAATGGGCAAAAAATTGTATGTAAGCCAGCTATTAATGAAATTTAGATAAGTATATTCTTTATGTATTTTATGTGAGTGTATACTGGTACATTGTAGAGAGAAATCTGGGCATACTTACCTTAAATAAATATGATCCAGTAATCTCTTCCAGGGATACATCCCAAAGGAACTCAAGGCTAGGTTCAGAAGGGGACAGGCACAAAGATGCTCATTGTGGCAGCAAGATAGTTGCAAGAGGCAACTCTTTAGTAAAATACATGTATGCATAGAGTAAAATATTACCCAGCACTAGTAAACAGCAAACTAGCATTGCATACAGTAACATGAGTGTATTTCTGGATGAGTGGTAAAAATTAAAATTAAAAGTTAAAATATAAAGATTACAAGTAGAGTGAAACCCATAGTATGTTACCTAGACAAATTAATAACAAGCATATACAAAATAGTTCTGTATTTATTTCAAGTAATAATATATATCCAAAGGTATCTGAGAGTTTAGGGCAATAGAATGGTTCCCCACAGTGAAAATGCTGGCAAAGAGAGGTAAAATGGAGAATGAGTGGCAAGATGACATCTTTAAAATACATTTTTTGCATGGACAACTGAATTACATAGGTGTATGATATGCAAACAGTGGTATGTACGTAGAAAGAAAGAAAGTCAACAAGTATCTTACTAGGTCTTCCGGTGCAATTAAAAATCTATTTGGAATTGTAGTGACAAGTGAGAGATAAAATCATAATAGAACATTGAAAAATTATTGTTCAATCAGGTGTGAGAGTGGGGGTTTTTGAGGTTCCTTCAACAATTGAGAGTATCTTTTGTAACTAGATAATAAAAACAGAATAATCTATATCACACTGTGAATAGATAAGCTCTCCAGTGGCAGAAGAAAGTTTGCTTGAGGTTTCTCTTTCTGTTTTACTATTTTTTTCCTTTTCTTCTTATTTTTAGGACATTTTTCTTTCAACAGATTTCTGCTTTTAACAGTCACTCAATCTATTTTTGCTTTATGATTGTCCTAGGCCATAGTGAATTATCACTTGTTTATCCCTGAACACCAAAGGAATTTTTATTTTATTTCAATCTAAAAAATAAAACCACTAAAAACCACCTCAAAATTTCTTCCTCAGTCTAGAACATTGCTCAAGAGTCTCTTTTCTCAAATTTTAAGCCCAATATATTTGCTTTTTTACAGAGGAAATTTGTTATTATCAACTAATAATATCACTTGCCAACTGAAATAAATTATACACAGATAGAAGATAGAACTTAATTGTAGGAGAGAAGAGAGTTTCATTCATTTTGGTACATGACTGATGATGAAATAAACAGGAGGCATAGAAGGGAATTAAATACTTGCTGAAAAGTAGAACACATTAGACAAAAGTTGTCAGAGAAAAGCACCAAGTAAAATAACTCACAAGCTAGTCATTTAGGAAACAAAAAAAGGTATGAAAGCTGACTCTCTCTACTCAGGAGTCTGTTCTGGTACCTGCAGAAGGCAAAGAGGCTGTGGCATATAAGTGTTGTGAGCCTAATACCTGTACAGCACAAAAATGAACATGATTTAGAGTATTAAGATTCCTATGCCTACCTAAACACATATTAAACAAAATACCTGAACATTTGAGTTTACATATAAGGCAGCAGGAAGACAAAACAAGGGAATAAGAAGCACATTAGACACAGCAATTTAAAAGCAAACTATCATTAACTAATGGAATAAATGTTGGCAAAAATAAAATATGAGACATCTACAATATTAATATTTTAATTCCAAAAATGAGAAATGTAGAATCTACTTTGTAGAATGATTTTGAAAACTGCATAACTGAATTTTTATGAACAAGACCTAAACATGTCTAATATAATGAAGTCTTCATTGCTTCATCATTACTGTTGTTACTATAGATTTTATGTATAGTAAGGTGTCTTAATTTCAGTTCAAGAATTGTAATTTGCAGAGTTAATGGCTTCTTTTTTATATTTTCTGCATTATATGCTTTTTTCTCCATAATGTTCTTTTTGGAAGCTTTTTTTTGTTATTGTTTTTCTTCATGTATTTTTATTATTATAAACAGGAGTTTATAGTCATATGTTTTATATATAGTTATATGTCAGATAAAGAGTACATTTCTTTTGGAACAATGTCAAGAGTTTCTTCTAACTAACTATATATACATATAAATGTATATATATATATATATATATATATATATATATATGCTGTCTTATCTCTAAAGAGGTAAAAGGAAATTCTATATATTCAGCCCAGGTTAGTGATGTCATCTATACAACTATCAGCTAGCCAGTGAGGCTTAAGAACTCAGCAGAGCAGAAAAACCACAGTAAAACAAGGGAAAGGATAGAAAGAGGCAATTATTCAGACAAGGATGACGTTTTCTTTACCTCACCCCATACAAGAGATGGACTATATCACAACCAGAAAACAGGCACTTATAGCAACTTTCCAAAGAAAGATAAGACCCCCTCAAGTGTGCTTACTTGTTTAAACAGTACTTTCACTAAAAGTTAGTAGCTTTTGTGATTAAAATGATTTTAAGTAATTTATAATTTTTTTCAATTATATACATTAGTGTGAAAATTAAATTTTGACTCGAGTCAAAGAACAGTACTGCTTTTCCAAGAAACTTAGTTTGGATGAAATGTGTTAGCTTGCTAAGGAAAATGATGAAAATGGCTTGTTTGAAAACGTTTTCACTCTGACTGGAGCCTCCTCTGGTGTTTAGGTCTCCCTCATCAAGCACAGGGGTGCTAGGACTTCCTTAGATAGCAGGCCAGCAGCTGTTTTGGTGGGAGGATGATCATGTCCAGGGTAGGCCAAGATTAGAAGATGGTGAGAGGACCTTGTTTCACTTCTGATTTGGGCCCGGGGTTTTATGCTGAGCAAGTTGTTTCCTGAGCAATCTCAGTTTCACAATCCCAGCTAGAAATAAAACAGAAAAAAAAAAAAAAAAGATTCCCCCCTAGGAAAACAGCTGCAGTTCACCACGGGGCTGCGTGTGAAGACACAGTCAGGAACACACCATGCTAACGTCGGGTGACCGCCGTGGGGTAAGCGCGTGGGGAGGGCATGGGCTCGCTTCACGTCGCCTCAAGGGAATAGACGTACTTGCGTTCACTCGTTAAAGAGGAGTTCCTGAGGTGCTGGAATAGTCTACAAATAGGAGAATGACCCGGCTGGAGGCGAACCAAGGCGCTGCTGGGTAGCAGAATGCAGTCTGAGAGGCTTGGGACTCCCGGCAGGGTGACCGGAACAGCCGCGAACCTGAGGGAGCCGGGTTTACACCGCCAGAGGCTCGGCCGCGCCTCGTAAGCCCCGCCCTTCCACAACCCCGCCTTCTTCTGCTCGGGCCAATAGGAAGCCACGATGTTAGCGGGTGGGAGGCGCGGCCGGGTTGCTACAGCCAGAGCTGGGCGGCGGCGGCGGCGGCGGCGGGCGGAGCGGACTCGCGGATTCGGAGACGGGGGGCGCAATGGAGGGACCGGAAGGTAAGGAAATGAAGGATGCAGGCTTGGGGCCCTGAGCATTCGGGGGTCCCGTATACCGATATTCCGGAGAGGCGAAGGGAGATCCGGAGCGGCGGACCCCTCCTAGGCCTGGGTGGGCTGCAGCCGGACAGCTCCCCACGCCGAGGAGGGGTGACTCCCGCAGCCCCGCCTCAGCCCGGCTCGGGATGGGCTCTCTACCTAGCCCGCGCCCGCGCCAGCCCACACGACCTTTCCTTCTGTTTTCTGATCCTGCCTAACTCCCGCGGTCCCGTAGTTAATCGGTCTCACGGCCAGGTTTTTTGTTTGTTTTGTTTTCCTTCTTCTCCTTAAAAACTGGAGTCTAGGTTGCTGCCCACGGCCTCTCCACTGCCTGTCTTTGCTGGTCCTTCAGGGTGTATCTCCTACCATAAGCCACTTTCCCTTGGCCAGTTGCCTCTGCATAGCTGTTTTCACATTTCTGCAGCATCCTCCATGGGAGAGATGCCAGAGCATCTCCTAAGGAAGTGTCTGTCACTGGCAAGCTGTCCGACCGAGACAATAGGTTTCCAGATGGATTAGATGGTTTATTCACGATGAATTGTGAGGGAGAGCTAGCCTTGGTCCTTCAGCTTTGGGCTTATCCTTGTGTTGTAGCTATGACTCCAGATTTTGCTTTGTTCCCAAATCCTTCACTTTTCCTCCATTCTCTTAACACATTCTGTGCAGGGACTACATTAGTTTAAAAACAAAGGAATGAAGGGGAAATAAAAATAGCATAAGCAAAAGCAGTTTAAAGATTTAAATTGTGGTTTATCCTTCGGATGAAGAACAAGTCTTCAGAATTGAAAGATCTTGTTAGGATGTAACCCCTTTTTTTCTCATTTACTTATATTCAGGTCGATGGAATAAAGAACGAGCCATTGAGCTCTGTGTATTGTTAAATGATGCAGAGTACAATATTTCAGGTTTTGTTTTGAAGTGAAAAGTGATATTTGGTGACTTTTTCAGTGTTCTACACTCACCAGAAAGCGAGTTGGCAATAATGAGAGTTTATTTCATATATTTGCTTTGAGTGAAAGCCTTCATGTTAAGCACCTTGAAAATGACTGATAATTCTGATAATTTGTCAACTTCAGTGTGCTATTTCCTGTGAAATTTAATTTAAGACTACCAGTCTGAAGATTTTACTATTTAACGTTTGTGGTGAAAGCAGGTGTCTTCATCTAGGTTTTCCCTTACATATCCTAAACACTTTTCTATCTTGAGGATGCAACAAAGAATAAAAAAGTCAAAGCTTTAGCCATTTCAGTAGTCTTTTCATTTTAAGTTGTGTTGACATAACTAGTGAAGCTGTACTTAAGAATACATTTAGTAATAGAACCCTATTATACTCAATTACAAGGGTGGAGTATGCATGAATTCTATGTGATAAGGCTGTGGGCATTACGGGCTCCACTGATGTATCATGATAAACAATACCGGATTTTTCATCTGTTTTTAAATAAAACAATATTATCATTAATGGTGTGTTTTGTTGCAATGAATCAGGTTGAAATATATGAAATGGTTCTATTTCTGGAAAACAGTAAACATTCGAATATTGGTAATTGTATATGGTACAGACTAATAAAAGTTTTTGAGAATTTTATGTTGAATGAAGAATAGAGATTTTCTTCCCCCAGGCCCTTCCTGTTCCCCTTATTCATTTTTAAAAATAAATTATTTCATCACATTTGGCAAAGATCAAAACTTTAAATCTTTTTTTTATTGTGAAAATACTGTACAGAGGGGTTACAATTACATGGGCAAGATAATGAGTACATTTCTTATCAAGCATTGTAGCCTCCTCCTTTGTTTCCCCTTCCCATCCCATCCTCCCTCCACCCCCCCAACCCCTTTCCCCCCCCAACCAAAGTTGTGAAGTTTGTTTTCGACCTAATGACTTGTACATCTCATTGTTGCAGTAGGCCCACCTGTATCCCTATTTAAACGATTTTTTTCCCTTCCCCTCCACAAATTATAACAACATCAGATACAGTGAAAGCAGGGGTTATACCATGGGGGAGGGACATACAAAGCATCAAAGAAATCATCTTAGAATTCTATGCCTCCATCAGAAAACTTTGAATCTTGAAGTTGCTATTTATTAATTCATTCACCCATGTCTTCAGATAATAAACATTCATACAGTGATAGTTTCTTTTCTATGTTGGAAGTTTCCATCTAATATTTTGAAGGTGTGGGGTTACCTTACGTTTCAATATCTAGTATGAAATTTTGAAGTTTGCTCAATGTGTAATAGTAGTTGAGTAAATATTGTGCTCTGTGTAATTAGTCTTGCATTTCTGTTTGAAACCAGTTACCAAGTTCTGGCTTTACAAGCTTCTGTGAAGACAGAACTATGGATTCTTGAAAAGCTCTACTGATGATAATCTTATTCTCTTCTTTATGAGGTTATTATTTGTATGTTAATCATATAAATTATTTTCGATCTTATGGGACTTATAATTCCTGGATTTTCAAAGGTATAAGCATTTATACTGAACAATTTAATTTGAAGCCAAGTGTAAATCATTGCTTACAATTGTGTAATTAATAAAAGTATGGTTTGAATAATTAAAGATTTCCCTTTTCACCTAAATGTCATACAGATGTATCCAAAGACAACAGAAGTAGTTTTAGACCTGAATTATAAGCTTTTCGAGAGGTATTATAGAATTAAGAGGTGATAAACATTTTTTAAGATTTCTCCATATTTAGTACTTCATTGCCTTCATAATATCCTAAAAATTAGTTACAACAATGATAAACATCAGCTGCCTGTTTCTCTTTTGGGCTTCTAAAATTACTAGATCTTAATATTGTCTTCTGAAACTTGATTAGGAGTGGAATTGCTATTTTCCAGTGTAGCATTGCCTGCCTTAAAGGCAGGCGATATGTCTCATTAATGTTTCTACTATGTTTTTCTATAGCATAACTGTAAACTAGTTCATTAAATAATTTTTCTAGCATTGTTGTTTTGGGGGGATGATACTGATTAGATGGTAGATTTTTTTTATAGTCAATGCATTGGAAAGGCTTGTATTTTAATTTGTGTTTTGTTTCATTTTTGCTATATGATTTGGGCAGTTATTGAATAATGTCTTAACTTAGATAACATACACTGAAAATTTAGCTGAATGTCTAATGCATTAAACCCCACGTTTATTAGGTTTATTGGGTGAACCCATAGGAGGCATAATACTTGAAACAGTCCAGGATAGATAAACAGAGCACATGGTCTATACAGAGCCCTAAATAATCTGAAAAGGGAGAAATTGGGACTACATACACATATACAAACATACATACATACATACACACACACACACACACACATATATATATGTATATAACATCTATATATATGTATATAAAATAGGCATTGGAACTAAGGCAAAGATGGGGAAATTGAAAGGAAGGACAGGTTTAGAAGTTACTTCTCTTTTAAGAGGAAGAAAAGTTTGACTGATCGAGTAATAAGTTTGGCTTTAGAAGTGTGTTTATAGAATACTTGGAGTATCTGGTGGAAAAGTCTCAGAAAAAAAGTCTCATGGAACTGTAGACATAGACATTTTAGTAATTATCAACATATATGACAACAAATGAGTGTAATCACTAAAGCAAACTGTTTAGCATAAAAGAAAAGTTACTTAGGAGAATCTAATGTTTTAGGATTTAGTAGTATCTCATATTTAAACATAGATAGCCTAAGCACTCATCTTCTCAAATCCTGCTTCATTTGTGAAACCTAGACAACTTGTGTATAAAATAAATACAGTAGAAGTCAGAAGAACAAGGATTTTAAAAGTTGAAGGAAGTTATCAATGGTTTCTCATGTTATGGAAAGGTCCTATAAAATAATCTAAGAGAAGGCTTCAAATTTGGCAATTATGATAGTGAACAGTCATCTCTATTTCACAAAATTGTTTATCTCTATTTTAGCACATTTCCTGATCTACTTCGCAAAGATATTGTTATGATCTTCTCTTTTACCCTATTCTTTTCTTTATTCATTGTGTTTTTCGGTACTTGACATTTTATGTTTTCTAAACACGTGACCATGAAGCGAAGGACTTGAAGATGATTAGTGAGAAAAAAGAAAGCACTAATCATGTTCAGATTGGTAATGAAAGAAATTCAACCAAGAACTGACTTCCAGTGGTATTCCTATGTCTGTGGGTTATACTGTCCAAGACCTTTAATGGATGCCTGAAGCCATTGACAGTATTGAACCCTTTATGCACTATTATCTTTCCATATACATAAATATATATGTACACATATATGTGTACATATATGTGTACATATGTATATATATAATTATAAGGAAGTTTCACTTATATGCACAATAAGAGATTGACAACAATAATAAAATATAGCAGTTGTGATCATTGTAATAAGAGTTATGAGAATGGAGTCTTTTTTGAAAGTCAAGACAAGTACTTGTATTTTTAGCTACAGTTGACCATCAATAAATTAAACTACATAAATCAAAAGTGTGGGTGTGAGAGAGAACTGAATCTTTCTTTTTTTTTTTTTGCAGGATGAAGGTATTAACTTAGAACCTGGTGCTTGATAGTTTAGCTCTCTACTGCTTAAGCCTCCAGTCTGCTTTTTGATGGTTACTTTATTCCCTAGCCTAGCCTTGAACCTCTATTTTCTAGATTTTAGCCTATTGAATAGCAAGGATTTACAAATGCAAATCTTTAAGAGTCCAGAGGGGGACTTTTTAAAGCTGTTTTGGCTGAGGCTATTGTTTTGAACTAGAGTGCAAGTAAAAAGAGGGTGAAGTTAGGTGTTGTAACTTATCCAATGAAATCTTGTTAAGTTAGTTGAAAAGAAAAAACATCCTTGATATTTTCAAAATTGATATCAACAAGATTTTGTAAAAGGTCTTGGGAAGAAAGTAGTATTGTGAATGATATGTACTTCAAAAGAGAATTTTGTTGAGTTATGTAAAGGTTAGATTCAGATCAACTGTGGTAGAAGGTAAGGCTAACCAAATAGACATGCTTGCGTTAGGAAGAATTATTCTTGGATTTTAAGATGTCTTTTTTTTGGAGAAGATTCTCTCCTTTTTCCTTAAATATATATATCTTTTAAATGTTTGTTTCATCTATATATACTAGCAAATTCTTTCACATTACCTGTATTGTATAGTAGTATTACACTTATTCATGTTCTGAAATCATAATTATCTACTTACAACAGAATCAAGGACTTATGGTAAGGACAGATTGGCTTCTCCACAGTTCTAGAATGGTAAAATATTTTATTGATGGAATTTTTTTCCATCATATTGTTGTTCCTTTTGCTCGCTGCTACAATGTTACCTTCTTTGAATAAGAACTCTTGGTTATGTTTTTATATGCATCAATATTTGCTAGTTTAGACCCCTTAGGAGAGGTTTGTGAGGTAGATTGAACAGCTATTTCCTCATATAATAGATTTTTTAAAGTAATTTAGCGAACTTCTTTATTTTATAGAAGAGGAATCTAAATTTTAGAAAGGTTTGATTTTTTTTTTAATCTAAAACTCGAGTCTTCAATAAAGATGTTGAGACTTGAAGTTAGATAATGCAAGTCAAATTTCAGTGCTTTTCTCTACTGTATTGTCATACCTTTTAGTGAATATCATTATTACAAAATGTAGATTTTGACAAAATACTTAACTTATTTATTATGTACTGTTGGCTTAAGTTTTTTAGTAGGTCTTCTCATCAACACAAACACAAATACAAGTTATATTTTATGAAATACAGGACTTCTGCTCTATGACCAACTAATACAAGAGGAAATTAGTTTGGATTATCTATTTTAAACAACATAATGATTTTTCAAAAATATTTTTATCTTTTTATTAAGATGATTGTATTTTCTTTAAGCTGTAAATCCCAGGGTAAACTGAACTCATGATCTTTCTGCTTCACCCTCCAGAGTTCTGTGATTGCAGGAGTGATTAATATCTTACTTTTCATTTACTTATTCTTTTTGTGACAATGAATTTAAAGAGATTTAAGTCCATTACATGGTTTGTGTGAATTTTGATTCCTATAATTGGATTTTATCACATGCTAATATTTTGCTACTCTTAAGTTGTATGGTTTTTGTTTTTGTTTTTATAAAATGGGAGATGGTTTGAATCTTAGATTGCATATTTAAATCAAATACATTATGGTGGCATTCTGAAAGCAATGATTGTATTGTTTTGTCTTCGTGCCACCATTATTACATGGTATGTGCTTAGCAATGACTAGGTTTTATTTATTTCTTATTATTTTAATATATCAAACTGGCTTTTCTCAACATTTATTTTTAGTACTCTAGATTGATACAGTTCTTCATATATGCCCCATGTGCTCTACCACTGGCTTATTCCTCAATAGCGGTTGCCTCAGTAGTTAGTTTTTATAAGTAGATACTGAAATGTACTTTGAAGCAAGTAAAGCATGCAATACTTTTAAACATTATGTTTGACAGAGTTTTAAATCACTGCTTAGTATTTAAAGTATTACATAAAAACTGTAAGCAAGTCTAATGGCTTATTCAGCATGTGGTTTCACTTGGACCATCTTTTTAAAAGCATTCTTAGTGAATTTAATGGATTCCACATGGCAAGTACTTCACCTTTCTGAATTGTTGGTGAAGTTATGTGATCCTTATAAATGAGACTTCTCTCCTTAAGTAACCTATCTCCTGATATTAGAGAAGGACAAATCAGGCATATCTTAGCTTTGCCATTGTAATGTCCACTGTTAAAGTGCCACTGTACAGACATTGCCTCCCGTTTGGGATCACAAATAGCCACTATTTGCTAGTAAATAGGGCACTGGAGTACTAGAACAGTAAGGGGGAAAAAAAGTTCTTCTGTTACTATATTTGAATATATTCTCTAATGTCTATTTTGGTACACTTGATTAGTTTTCTGCAAGCTCAACAGATGCTATATAATGTACATTATGGAATCCAAAAAAATCCATTTTCCATGAGTTAATGTTACTTCTAAAAGAAAATGTTTTTCTATTTGTCTTTCATATAGTAAAAGAATTTGAACCACAGTAAATTAATCAAAGTATGGGAAAATATTACAAGTTTACAAATTACTTTTGGAAATTAAAATATGAAAATAAATTTAGATTTGATATTTACCTAGTAAATAAAATGATAGATTGATTCAGTTCAGTCCTGAGAAATGTAGGTTTCTATTGCATTTGTAGTAGTTGTTATATCCAGACGTATCAGATGAATATATCAAGTTTAACTGAATACCTCAATTTCCTGGTTCACTGAATCTTAATACCATATATACGTAACAGAGTAAACATGGATGTATGTAGTTAAGATAACTAAGTGCTTTTGAGAGTCTTATGCTTTCTATTATCTGATAACAAACAGTGCAAGATTTTTTTTTCTAGATTCTCTATGTCATCACAGGAGGTTACTTAACCAACGATAATTCTTTAGAGCTATTAGGATATATGTGTGTTCTAAAGTATAGTGATTTACAACAGAGATAGGTTATAAGAGACATGATTACATTATCGGTTACATCATTACAAGAAACCTAGATATTTCCAACTATATCAGTTTATATATTATGGCCATGTTGATCACAGGTAACTTGAAGCATTCAATAATTTTGCTTATGTTAATATGAAACAAAGTGCTTTTTGTAAGAACTGACAACTCATCTATGAAGCTAACAAAAAATGTAAAAGATTGAGTTTACAATTTGATCTATAGAAATTATTTATTGTTTTCTGTTTCAGATAATGGAAGTGTTGTCCAAGTTGGAGAATTACTGCCTTGCAAGATTTGTGGAAGAACATTTTTTCCAGTGGCATTAGTTAGTAGACTGATTCTGTGCCTTTTCCCTTCTGGATTTAATGTGATTATTAGTACTCTAGAACAGCTCTTATGGGAAGAACTTAATATGGAATAATGGTTGAATGGTTACTACATAATATTCTTGTTCAAGAGTCTCAGTTTTATCTACATCATTTTTCCACAATGTTCTTTTTAAGAGTTTTACTGGTCTTCTGAACTCCTCCATTTAAGTATTAAATTCTTTGTAGTAAAGGGGAAAATATTACCAGAAACAAACACACTCTGATAAAAACAAACAAAACACCTCTTAAGTACACATAACAATAGATTTACAGATACAAAATGAGATGATACCTAGGATGTGCTTTCAAGTCATGCAGAGGAAAAAAAGTAGAGAACAATGATTAAAATGCTTTTAATTGTTGGGTAGGATGATAAGTAAATGGGAGTTCATTATACTATTTTCAAGTGTAAAAAAAATCTAAAGAAAAATGTTTCTTTCTATTAAAAAAAGGTAAAATATGTTACTTTTAGATATTTGTAACTGTTTACCTACAAATAAAAGACTTTAATTGATCTTAATTAAAAGTAGCCATTCAAATAATGAGTAATAAAAATTATGCTTTTGTGCCAAGCATCAATGGCTTATGCCTGCAATCCTAGCTGTTAAGGAACATAGTATATATTTATAGGTGCATTAGCATATTTTTAAAATTTAAACATAAATTATTCAAAATTTATACATTTATTGAGATGATTTATTAGTATTGTTAATAAGCAATGTTGGGGTTTTTTTTTTGGTCTGGTCGTGGGGCCTGAACTCTGGGCCTGGGCACTGTCCCTCAGCTCTTCAGCTCAAGGCTAGCGCTCTACCATTTGAGCCACAGCACCACTTCCGACTTTTTTATTTTTTTGCTTATGTGGTGCTGAGGAATCGAACCCAGGGCCTCAGGCATGCAAGGCAAGCACTCTACCACTGAGCCACCTTCCCAGTCCTAAGCAATGTTTTAATAAATGGATCTGCTCATTAGTGTTCTGGCTCCACTTATATTCTACTCTAAATTATTTTTAACTAAGTTTTGTTAAAGTAAAACTTGTACTACAACTATTTCCAGAAAATAAAAAAAATAAATTAAAAAATGAAAGTTCTGAGACCAGAAGCTCACCCCTGTGATCCTAATTACTCAAGAAACTTTGATCTGAGGATTATGGTTTGAAGCCAACCTTAACTACTAAAAATTCAGAGTGGAACTGTGGCTCAAGTGGTAATGTACTAGCCTTGAGCAAAATAGCTCATGGACAGTGCCCAGGTCATGAGTTCAAAGTCATGAGTTCAACCTTCCCCCTCTTAACAAAGAATGATAAAAGAGAGGAATTAGTGATCAAAAAGGTTCTTAACAACAGATACCTCTGCCAGCCTTTTTGTAATACTTTAGAAACATCATTCCAACATGTTTTTTTAAAAAAATACTTTATTGTAAAAATACTGTATAGAGGGGTTACAGTTACAGTTACATGAGTAAGGTAATGAGTACATTACCTATTGAGCATTGTTGCCTCCTCCTTTGTTTTTCCCCTACCATCCTTTCCTTCCCCACCTCCCCATCTATCCCCACCCCCTCCTCAAGTTGTAAAATTCGTTTTCAATGTAGTTACATTGTTACAATGGGTCAACCTGTATCACTATTTAAGCATTTGGTTTCTTCCCTCCCCTCCCCAAATTAGAAAAGTGAAGTATATATACAAGATACAGAGCACCGGAATCAAATATAGTGAAAATGAGTTAAACCATTGGGGAAACACACACAAAAGAAATTTAAAAAATCACATAGTGTACAGTATAAGTACATTAAGAAGAACAGCGACAAAGATAAAACCTCTTGTGTTCCTGTATTGGGGTTTATTTCACATAATATCATCATCTTATATGGTCAAATGTATATAGCTTTTGACCTTTTCTGCTTGTCCCAGACATATACTAGTTATTGTACATAAGGAAAACCATGGGGCCTATGTTTCTTTGGGCCTGGCTTACTTAATATAATTTTTTCCAATTCTTTCCATTTCCTAACAAATGGGGTGATGTCATTCTTTCTGATGGAGGCAAAAAATTCCATTGTAGGGTCTGGGAAGGTGGCTTAGTGGTAGAATGCTTGCCTTGAATTCATAAGGCCCTGGGTTCAATTCCTCAGCACCACATAAGCAGAAAAATCTGGAAGTGGCGCTGTGGCTCAAGTGGTAGAGTGCTAGCCTTGAGCTAAAGAGCTGAGGGACAGTGCCCAGGCCCAGAGTTCAAGCCCCACGACCACCAAAAAAAAAAAATACATTTTATACATATATATTATATACACCACATTTTCTTGATCCATTCATCTACTGAGGGGCATATGGGTTGGTTCCATATCTTAGTATAGTAAGTAATGCTACCATAAGCATAGTTGTGCTGGTAATTTTAGTATATCCTTGTTTGTGGTCGTTTGGGTAAATGCCCAAAAGTGGGATTGCTGGGTCATAGAGGAGCTCTATGTGTAATCTTTTGAGGAACCTCCATACTGCTTTCCAAAGTAGCCAATACATGTTTGAGTTGTATTTTTTAATCATTTTTCAAAGCTTTCAGCTTAGTTTTTACAAATAAACTTTTATTGTTTAATATCTAAGTAATGTTAATGTAAATATTACACCTTTTACAATGGTTTGGAAATAAAAGCCACCTATTCTTGACATATTACTAAACTCATAAACATGGCATATATATGATAATACTAAATGGTGATCCACTAACTTCATTTTTTATTATTTGAGGTTTTACTCAAATAGCTATAGTTATACTGCTGTGTTTTAAAATGAAACTGGGAAGTATGTATGTCAGTAATTTAGTGTAGTGTATGAGATTTTATGACATTAAGTTAAATCAGGTGTGAGATTTCTTTTATTCACAGAAAAACTTCCAGATGCATGCAAAAGAAAAATGATGCATTTAATTCACAGTCATTAGTCAATATGTTTCATATAATGGAGAATTGTTTTATCTGATTAATTGAACAAACAAGAGAACTTTATATTGTTCTTTGAATGAATAAATGATTAAATGCACAAACACTTTAAAAAAGAAAAACCTATAAGAGTAGAAGACAAAGTGAGAAAATTCTAGGTGAAGGAAAGTAGAAAGTTTGAATTCTTGACGGAGGAAAAGGATAATGTGGAGGAAGGACACAAATCTGGCCACTTTATCCTATTATTTTGTATTCTTTTAATCTATTAATCTTGCATTGCTTTTAGTAATCAAAAGTAGTCCTATTATATTATCTTTGATAGTCCCATGACCAATGCATTCTTCTCCATTTGCATCCTTTTTCTAGTATTGCTGAATAGTATTCAGTGAAGACTTTTTTCACTCAAGTTTTCACTTGCGTACATTATTTTTCTTACTGTTAGTGTGTGAAAATGATAGATACTTAACCCATAATAACATTTTGAAAGATTATTTCCCTATAATTTATTGTAGGCAATTTATTTTACCAAGGAAAAACGAACCTTTTATTTATTTCGGGCTCAGATTTTTTAATTAGACAGATTTTTTTAAACTAGTGTCAAATAGTTTTATAGTCTTGCCTTGTGGAGAAAATAAAATTATATGTTTCATTTCTCCGTTTAACAGAAAAAACATGGACCTATTTGCCAGAAAACAGCCACTAAAAAACGGAAGACCTTTGATTCAAGCAGACAGAGAGCTGAAGGAACTGATATTCCAACAGTAAAACCTCTTAAACCTAGGGTAACTATCTCACTTTTTAAGCAGTATGAACCTTGCTGTTGTAAATATTTTAAAAAATAGATAATTATTCCTTGTGCTAAGATTAAATAATGAGCAAAGTTCTTTTATTTTTTTCAGTTTTTAAACTTTCAAAAACTTAGAAATTCTATTTTTATTTTAAGTTTAAATTGCAAAGGTAAGACTAAAGTTGTGGCTCAAATTCCATCAATTACTTAGAGGTTTGTTTACCATTGGAGAGCTAAAGAGCTGAGAGTCATTTGCTTAGCTGTAGACTGGAACTAATTCAAACAAGTATGTTAAATTATTATTTGGCTTTAATTTTTGCTCTATTACTGTCTTTAACCAATAATATAAAAATCTTAAATATACGAAAAGGAAAACAGCATAAAAGACATTGATGTTTTCTGGAGAAGAGTTTAATCAATTGTTTGGTTACTGTACTGTAGTTGTTTTCTTTTTGTTGTTGTTACTATTAGAAGTAAAGCAGTGAACTTCTTTGATAACCTGTCCTTCTATTTTTATAAATAAATCATTTAAATACTTCATAAGATACAGTTTTAAAGAGTCATTTAGTGAAATGGTCAAAGCTAAGTTTTTAACCAAATCTTTAATCTTACTAATAAAATTATTTAGTAAAATCCTTAAGTGAGTTATGACACATTAAACCTTAACAGTTTTAGATGATTTGAACATAGCCTGTAACTATTGCTTATAATCCAAGGTATTCCAAGGACAGAGATTGGGACTTGCCACCCTAGGACAAAAACTCAAGACCCTTTTGGGAACAATAAAACCAAAACAGTGTAGGCATCTGGCTCAAGTGATAGAGGTCCTGTCTAGCAAGTACCATGCCACTAAGTCAAACCCCAGAATTGCCATAAAATGTACAAACAGGACTGAAGTAGCAGAAGCCAAAAGAGGAAATGGAAAAAGAAGGAACAGAAAATTGAGCAGGCCAAGTAGCAGAGACTCATAGAAACCTTCCTGATGATGAGAGGCCCAATATAAAATTTCATATCCTTTGTTAAAGTGGTTGTGGAACTGAGAGCAAGTAGAGCTAGCCATAGTACCTGGTTAATCTTCTAAAGAAGTAGAAGAGGCAAGCACATATCCCACCGGAAGGCCTTATTTGCATAAAGTAGTCTGATCTAGTCCAACAAAGAAGAGATGCATATAACCTCTGAGCCTCTCTCCCCAAACATTTTTTGCAAGTAACTGTCTCAGGAAAATCTAAGTCATTCAGAAGTGAATGATGAGAAAACTTGTTAGGTCACATTGATACAAAAATGTACTATGAAGAAAAAATAGAAAAGAGCAGCAATACTTGCCAGTAGGCGAGTAATACTTGTTAAGAAATAAATGAATAATGTGATCATAGATTTAGCTATAAAAGAAGAGACTTTTTAAGAATTTTGCTTTTATATCCATGAACTGTAGGTCTGTCATTTTTCTTCTCATAACATTTTGTTGCTCCCATAAATCTAGTTGGAGAATGCCTTGTTTTCATTTTCTGAAAGAGTTTTATGTGGGGGAGGGAAGGTTTTTCATGATAAATACATTTTTTAAAGTGAATATGAGACTTTCTCTCTGATATTTGTTTTGGTGTGTGTGTGTGTGTGTGTGTGTGTGTGTGTGTGTGTGTGTGTATTTGTGTTTTGCAGGATACTGCTAATTTGAGCTTATCATATTTATTAGCAAGAAGTTTCCTTATAGTAACTTATTTATTTTTCTATGTAAACACTTGATTGTGTTTTCATACTTTGGTAAATTTTTATCACATTTTCTTTAGTTTTGACTTGGCATTTTAAAGGAACCATGTTTTGACTTTGTTGATCCATGTAAAGACTGGAGACACACTAAGAACAGTTGAACAGTTCAATAATATAACAAAACAATACATTTTGTGGTATATGAACCAGCATCATATTTAATGTAGATAGAATTACCATGTTATATAAATATTCTATTCTCTGCAAAGGATATGGAGTTAAATGGCTGTGACTTCACTTGGTTACCCATTTTAAAAAGCAAAACTTAGTTGGGTTCATATGACATGTGATATACTTACAAGATATACAATGTAATTACAAATAATAGAAGATTTAAAGTTTTGAAAGTGAATCCATGAAAGTTCAAGAAGGAAATATGGGAAATTTTTATTTTCTCATCATATAAATTTAGGCTCAGATAGCTACCTATAAATTCAGAGACCATAAAAGAAAGTAAATGAAGTTTTAAAGTAATTGTATCAAAGAAGAAGAATCTGTAAGGTTGTTGAAGGAACAGAGGGAATACTGTACTATAATAAAATTATTTGAAGCCGGGAGCCTGTGGTTCATGCCTGTAATTCTAGCTACTCAGGAGGTTGAGATCTGAGAAATCATGGTTCTAAACCTCGACAGGGCAGAAAAGTCCATGAGACTCTGATCTCAAATAAACCACCAGAAAACTGGAAGTGACCCTGTGACTCAAGTGGTAGAGCACCTGCCTTGAGCTCAAGAGCTCAGGGACAGCGCCTAGGCCCATAGTTCAAGCCCCATGACTGACAAAAACAAAAAGTTATTTGAAAATTGTGTCATTTTAGAGATCAAATTCACAAAATGGGCAGCAAAAAATGATTCATAGTGATGTGAAATGCTATTTGTTAAGTCACACTCATAAGAAAAAACAGCTAGTTAGGTTCACAGAGAAAGGATAATTATTTTCCATTTTTTTTGTCAGTTAAAAGCACAACGTTTGGTAATTTTATCAGTGACATGATAGGAAAGGTGAGAAGGACCCTCTTAGTGTAGACACAATGTAACACTTATAGAAGACAATTAGACAGTATCATTCATAATTAGAATTATAGTTTGAAAGTTCCATACAATAATATTGCACACAATTTTTAAAAAATTTAATTTAGCAATGTCATTTACAGATTCTTGTTAAAGAATCTGTGAAAGCAATATAGCACTACATCAAGTTACTATTCAGTTTATTAAAAATATATTTTAAAACTTTTATTTCTTTATTTATAGCCAGAACCACCAAAGAAACCATCTAACTGGAGAAGAAAACATGAAGAATTTATTGCCACCATAAGAGCTGCTAAAGGCCTTGATCAGGCACTTAAAGAGGGTGGCAAACTCCCTCCTCCTCCTCCACCTTCTTATGATCCTGGTACATTATTTGACAGAAAATGATAGAATTCCTATACATTTAAGGCATCTTAAAATTCATTCTATTATAATGAGCCTAATTACACATGCACTTTAAGTGCTTTGGTGTAAAACGTTAGTAATAGTCCAGGCCTCAAATCATTAAGAACATAGAAATGTATTTATTGTCTTTTTGTCACAATCCTTTTACTTAAATGTAAATCATTACATCATTTTAAAATTATAATTACCATTGAATGTTAAAATTTGAGGAAATATAGTCACTCAGTAGAATTCTGATATTTACATTGTTACTTACCAAGTTAACAACATTAAAATTGAATTAGTATTCTATACTTTCGTTTATTTCCCAGTGCCAGAATGATGTTTAACAAATGTTGATGTGATCATTTTTAATATTTTATTGAAAAGCTTACCAGCTAATAGAATAGAAGGCCACATAGTAAATATTTTAGTGTTGACATTCCATAAAGTCCCTGTTGGAACTCACAACATTTTCATTGTTGCAATATGTCATATGTAAATGAATGGATATGATTATGTTTCAATAAAACTTTTTACCTAACTCAGGCAATGCCTGACATAGATCACAAGACATATAGTTGGCCAGCAGTATTATTAGTTAATTTCAATTCTTTAAATGTTGTTTCTGGGATAATGCAGCTGAGTTTAGACCTTTTTCAAACTCCACTTGTGGTTTTTTCCATATAGTTCTTTGCTTTGGCAATATTAGGAATTACATGTTGTAATGCATACAGTTAACATTTTTCATGTATTCATAAGTTTTTAAGAGTGACAGTTTTTCAGGATAATTAGGGCTCTACAAATTTTTTAATCTTTTAAAGACAAAAACAACTTTGTTATTTTGTTTTAAGACTACTCAATTAATAAGCAGAACAAACTTCTGAGCTTCAAAATTTATTCATAAAAATTTAAAGTGCATTCTCCCTATCCAGAAGTAAACTTGTTGAAATAAATGGAGATTTTTCTTTTAACAATTGCTGAATTTTTTTCCTTATTCCCACTGTCCCATGTAGTTGTTCTTTTATAATGCTAAAAAATTGGGTTCTGTGTTAAATATAAGGTTTAATTTTAAAACAAATTTAGAAAATATTTCAAATTACAAACATCTTTTAAACTTGAGTTTCTTATGTTATTGAAGTTGTTTATCAGTACCAAGTTTTGGGAACTCTTAGAGAAAATAAGAGTGTTAAAGTCCATTAATCTATTTCTCTAATTGAAATGAAATATATAGATGTACTCATATTTCAAATTCTGTGTTATTACTATTTACTATAAAATGTGTGTCTATAGCAAAAATATCATACTATAGAGGTAAAAATAAAATTATAATTTTCTTCTTATTCTTTTTACTGAGTACATGTATTTTAATTATTTTCCTCAGAATTGATTTAATGCTAGCAGAAAGCTAGGATTGTTTAATTGGACTTTTTCTTTAGAGTCTATACTAACCTTAGATAAGTCAAGCTAAATGTTAGATTATTTTTTATTATCAGATGTATTATTTATATTATGTATCTTAAGTTACTCTTCTTAGAAACCAGTGATACTTTATATCTATTTCAGGTGTCCTGTTACTAATTTATTTCTGTTTGGGTCTGTTTTAGATTATATTCAGTGTCCATATTGCCAGAGGAGATTCAATGAAAATGCAGCTGATAGACACATAAATTTCTGTAAAGAGCAGGCAGCACGTATTAGTAATAAGGGCAAATATTCTACTGATACCAAAGGCAAACCAGCTTCTCGGGCACAGGTGAAATATTCAACTTAAGTCATTTCTACAAATCAGTGAGAAAATGTCACTGTCATATATATATTTGTATGTTTATAGTGTCTTGATTTACAAACTTTTATACTTTTCTCATCTGCTAAAGTAGATACATTAATTCTAAGAAAGTTAATTAATGACTGATTGAGAAAAATTACTTAAATTAATCCACTTAAAATGTACTGGAATAAGCAGGAACTTTGTTGCACTAGCGTTAGTTTAACTAAAACTTAGAAATCTTCATGTTTTCTTTTTGTTTTTTTCTTTATGTTTTTAAATTTTATTTTATTGTAAAGATGCTGTACATAGGGGTTACAGTTACATGAGTAAGGCAGTGAGTACATTACTTGTTGGGCATTGTTACTCCTTCCTTTGTTCTCCCACTATCCCTTTTCTCCCCCACCTCCCACACTTTCCTCACTCCCCCCTCTTCCCTCCCCAGCCTGCAGTTGTAAAGTTCATTTCCAATATACTCTCTTGTGGATGTCATTGTTGCTATAGGTCATACTGTGTCATTGTTTCAACATGTTGTTATTCCCCTTTCTCTCCCCAGATTAGACAAATGTATATACAAGTTGAAGGGTACCAAAATCAAGTACAGGGACAACAGGGGATATAACATACAACACGGGGAAGAACATACAAAGGAAACAAAAACAAAAATCACATAGTACATTTAAGACAAGAACAACAAGGAAAGACCTCTTGTGTCCATATCTTGGGGTTTATTTCACTTAGCATCATCTAATATGATCATATGAACATAGCTTTTGAGTTTTTTCTGCTCATCTGATAAAATTATATATGTATACTAATTATTGCAAATGAGGGAGACCATGGAACCTAAATTTCTTTGGGACTGGTTTACTTCACTTAAAATGATATTTTGCCCAAGTCTTTCCATTTTCTAATAAATGGGGCAGTATCATTCTTTCTGATGGAAGCATAGAATTTCATTATATATATACATATATATACAAATATATATATACACATATATATCACAATCTTCATGTTGTAATTATTCTGTTTAAAATATTTTCTGATTTGTAATCCTTTTCATTTCATAGGGAATAATTTACTTCTAAAGAGTTGAGGGGTTCTAGGTATTTCATTGTTTATAATTCACTTGTCTGAGAACCTACAGGACAAAATTTCTACCTTTTAAGTTTTTTTATTGCTTATCATATGGTGTTTGTTTTTGAATATTACATGCTATCTGGAAAAAAGTTTTTGTTCTGCAGTTATTTGGTGCCAGATTTATAAACTCTCAGGTCAAAGTGTCTGGTACTAGCTACCTTTTCTTTTGGTTGACCCATCAGTTATTGTAAAGTTATGTGTTTAAATCTTCAGCTGTGATTGTGGCCTTTTCTGTACATTTATTTTTTTCACTTTTACATCTAATAATTTGATTTTTCTGTTAGTTTCTCTTCATACATATAATATATATTATGTATTCATACTTTATAATTTATAATTTCTATTTCATAAATATAAAATATAAATATGATGTTTAAATTTATATTTCATAAATAGAAAGTCTAAAAATAGTACAGTATTTATATTTGCATTATATATAATACTTTTTTCTCATTATCCTTTTCTGTATGTGGCCACATTCCTTTTATAAGAATATAACAATTTCAACTCAGGCTATTCTCTATTCCTTAAATACATTTTTGCATAATTTGGAGGCCAGCTTGTACTTGTATCTTATGTTTATTTCTTAAATATAATTTGACTGCCATTACCTATTCTCTTAAATGTTTAGCCCCTTATATTTAGAATATTTCTTTTTGTATGTGTGTGCCATAATAAGGCTTGAACTCAAGACCTGGGTACCCTAAGCTTTTTATGTTCAAGGCTCTACCTGTGCCACAGTGCCACTTCCAGCTTTTTTGGTAGTTTTATTGGAGATAAGTATTTCAGGCATTCATTTCCAGGTTGGTTTTGAAATGCAATCATCAGATCTTCGGTTTCTAAGTGTAGGATTAAAGGTGTGAGCCACCGGCTCCCAGCTACATTTAATGTAAGTTTTGATAAATTGTTTAGGTCTGCTATGCTCAATTTTTCAGCTTGTCAAATCCATATGTATAATTTTTTATTCTTGCACTATTTCTCTTGTTTTAATGAAAGATACTTTTTATTCTCTTTTAACTTCTTTTGTTATACTAGGCATAACATATATCTTTGATTTATTCGTTTTATGGCTATTTGTATTTACCTCTCATTGTCCTTAGTGCTAATACATGTGTAACTCTACATACACCAGAATACACATCAAGCGTATTGATGTCTGTTATCATGTAGTCTTTGTATTATTGCTTTACATATCATTTTTAAAGAAATGGGGAAGTTAATGTATTAGCACATCTATATATTGATGTATACATATACTTTAAGTTTGTACTGATGTATTCATTATTCTAGATTGATTCTTTCTTGCAATTCTTCCATGGCCCTTTGGGCTGAAGAAGTTTCTTGAGTTAATACAGCTATGCTGGCAGTGTTCTATTTCTGGTTTTCTAAAAATGCCTATATTTTGTCTTCATTTTTTTGATAAGATCCTCTTTTCTGTTGATTTACTGTTATCATATTTATTTTTATAAGCTTTTTGGACATAGTTATAGTAACTAGTTCCCTATTATTGTCAGATTTGTCTTTTCTTTAAAAGTAATATAATTATTATTTTGTAGTATCTCTCTGGTAATTGTAGTATTAGGTTATCAATTGTAGTATTAGGTTATCTTGTATGTTCCTGCAGCCATTTTTTCCCTTCTTTCTTAGTTTCTTAAGTATTTACTTCCATGACTATTATAAATTATTGCTATTCCCCTAAAAAAAAATACAGCTGGGCACCAGTGTCTCATGCCTGTAATCCTAGCTATTCAGGAGGCTGAGATATCAAGATCATGGTTCAAAGCCAGCCTGGGAAGGAAAAATCTGTGAGACTCTTATCTCCAATTAGCCACTAGAAAACTGGAAGTGGCACAGTGGCTCAAGTGGTAGAGTGCCCAACTTGACCTGAAGAGCTCAGAGACAGTGCCCAGGCCTAGAGATTAAGCCCCATGACCGACAAAAAAGAAAAAAAAAATACTTACAATGTGTTTACTCAGATGAAGTGCCTTCTCCCAGAGAAGTGTTTAACTTCCATATATCTAAGAGTACTATTAATCTAGACACGTTTTAATTTAAATTATTGGTTTTAGTTTGCACTAGAGCAAATCCACATACTGACCAGATGATTATAATCTCAAATGGGATTATCCCAACAATATCTTTTCTTCTAAGCAAACACTCAATGCTATAAAATGTTATTTTATATAAGTGTTATATTTTTAATACATTCCTGGGCATTTTTAGTTTTTTTGTTAGTGAATTAGTCAAATAGTCCATTCAACCATTTTGTCAAAAATACACTTTTTTCAGTTTCAGTAATTTTTTTATGAATGTAATAATTTTACTTTTATTTTTCCATTTGTCAGTAGTATTAACCATAGTCTTTAGTATTGACCATGGTATTAACCAAAATATTACATGCTTTTATAATGTATACCCATTCTTCTCCATAGTTCTCTTCTTATGAAAGTAAAATTCTATACCTGGAGAATGTGAGCTTGTCAGTTACTAGTTTGTAATTCATAATAAAAAAATGATACTGATTTTTTTTTAATTTTTGTTATTTCAGTATAAGCCTCCTGCACTTAAAAAGTCAAATTCTCCTGGAACCTTATCATCAGGATCATCGCGATTACCACAACCAAGTAGCACTAGCAAAACTGTTGTAGGTAATAAAATCCACAAAATAGGTGTTTTGGTTCCTTTTTAATTATATTGGTAGAAAAGGAAATGAAAACAATAGTCTATTTTGTTCCATTAAATTAGTTAGTTTACTAATTATGTAGAGATATAGATTGTTATTATTTCTAGATAGAAATGAAATAACTAAATATTTTCTATTTTTAGGTATTTTTTTCTTTAATGCCCTTCCTTGATGTTTTTACTGACATACTATCTGTTAAGAATATTCAAACAAATTATTTCATCATTCTTTGTCTATAATATTTTCCTTCATTCCTACCCTGGTTTCTCATTTTTGAACTTGAAAGCTGTTACCAATAGATATTTAATGGCTCTATGACTATATTGACCACTAAAATAGACCTTGTATGTAAATCATAAGATAGAAATTAGCATATCAATAAGCATCCTGTTCCCTTGTAACTTTTAAAGAAACCTTTTTTATTTGTTAATTTTTGAACATTACTAAATCACTGTTTCTCATGTCAAGTATTCTGCTTTATGTGATTTCATTTATTATTTTTAAAGCTGTTGCCTTTTTTATTGTAAGGTGTATCTTCAGGTAAAGTGTCATCAGTTAACAACTCTTTGGGAAACAAACTTCAGACCCTATCTCCTTCACATAAAGCAATATCAGCCCCTCAGGCAGGGTAAGTCTACATTGAATAATTTATTAATGGTACATATTTGACTGATGCATTTTATTTTCTCTGGCCTTTTCATGAATATTTTTATCTAAGTTCATTTTTTTAACATAATGCTATTCAAAGGCACCCTAATTCCTGTTGAGAGAATTTTAGTAGAGTTATTTTAAAGAAACACTCTGGCCAAAAGTTAGTTCCTATAACCCTAGATATTCAGAAGGCTGAGATCTCAGTTCAGAGCCATCTTGGGCAGAAAAATCTGTGAATCTCTTATCACCATTTAACCAATCAAGAAAAAAAAGTCAAAAGTAGGGCTATGGCCCAAGTGGAGGAGAGCACTAGCCTTAACCACAAAAGTTCAGGGTTAGCATGTAGGTCCTGAGTTCGAGCCCAAGGACTGCCTCCCCCTCAAAAGAAAAAAATCTGGTGGCTTTTATCAAGAACCATAAACTATTCATAATTTTGATTGAATAGTTTTTTTTTGATTGAGAATCTAAGGAAATAACTTGAAATATCATCATTTATTAAGCTCTCTGTTATCAGTTATTGTACTGGGCATGTTGCTTAAACTTGCTTCATAATTATAAAGTAACATTTAGAGAAGCAAAGTGATTTATTCAAGGCCACATAATTCTTTTATGTGTGTGTCTGTGTGTGTAATAAAAATACATAGGGGTTACAGTTACATGAGTAAGGTAATGAGTACATTTCTTTGTTACCCCCTCCTTTGTTTTTCCCCTACCATCCCTTTCCTCCCCAACTTCCCCTCTCTCCCCCCACCCCCCCAAGTTGTCAAGTTCATTTTTACCATAGTCTCTTGTACATCTCATTGTTACAACAAAATTCAGCATTTTGTTATTTTCTTTCCCCTCCCCAAATTAGAAAAATGCATATATAAGATATAGGGCACCAGAATCAAATACAGTGAAAACAGGAAAGAACATACAAAAGAAACCAAAAAAAATTACATAGTACATTATAAATACATTAAAAACAACAGCAAGAAAGATAAAACCACTCATGGCTTCTTAAGAGAAGCAATAGGCTAAGTAAGATCTATTTGATTCTAAAAATTTTATGCATACTTTTGTTATAATAAGATCAAATACCTGCATTTAATATAGTAAATTATGAAAATAGACAAGGCATATTTTACCACTGTAAAATATAAATCAATTTTAATAAAGATGATTTTGCTCTAGAAAGAGAAAAATATAAAGCTCCACATGGAGTTTTATATACTAACTGCATACTATAAACATACTATATACACATACTACTTAGTATATATACTTTAATAATGTATATTTTTATTAAATAGGTTAGATATTAAATAATGCACTGTATTTTCCCACAATAAAATGCATTATTTTAATACTTTGTTCTACAAGCACAGTTACAATGAACTCCTTTTAGTTCTTATTTCCTATGTGGTTTGTATTGGTAAACAAAATGTAGCTAATCTTGTTGGGCGCTTCACTCAGCTCTTCAGCTCAAGGCGAGCGCTCTACTGCTTGAGCCACAACGCCACTTCAGGTTTTCTAGTAGTTTTATTGGAGATAAGAGTCTCACGAACTTTCCTGCTGAGGCTGGTTTTGAACCGTGATCCTCATATCCCAGCCTCCTGAGTAGCTGGGAATACAGGTGTAAGCCACCGATGCCCAGCTGTGTTGGTCTTTATATATACTAGTATAATTGACTACAGAAAAATAGTCTGCATTTAAAAGAATATAGTCTATCTATGGCTCACATTAACTTTAGTTATTATGTAGGAAATATACACAAGGAGATTGCCAAATGAGATTCGCTACTTTTTGTTTACAAACCACATAGGAAATAAGAACTAAAAGGAGCTCATTGTAATTGTGCTTATAGAACAAAGACAAAAATAATAATTTCCAAGATCTGATGACTTAAGTGTTTTTTCTTATTGCTGTGCTTCCAAAAAAAGACACATTAATAGTATAACCAGGTAGTTGAAAATGAAAATAATCTCATTTTTCAGTGTTACAAACAATCTTGAGTTTTTTCTTCTTGACTTTTTTCTTCTCTATTTAGTTGGCTCATTTATGAGTTATGGGAAGTATACATATAGCATTTAATTTTATAGTCTTTTTTCCCCCAAATTAAAGAGAATTGCCCTCTGTTTTATAGTTTGTAGTGTTGTTAATTTACAGGTGATAATAAATTACAAAGTAATACTTTTCAGCACTACTGTCACACTGATAGTTCCATCAGTTGACAATATTAAGTTGTACTGATAACACTAGTTTTAAGTAGGACATGTGATCCTGGATGGTATCATGAAAAAAGGGAGCATACTGGTTTTAGAATTTTGAAAACTAGCTTCATGTATTCTGTGTCATATGTGTCTGGGGATGTATCTGTGTTTCAACTTTACCAAGTTCTTTGACTCTGCTTAGACCTCTACAAGTGATACAAGAGAATACAGAGATGGGGCTGGGAAGGTGGCTCAGTGGTAGAGCGCTTGCCTTGCATGCATGAAGTCCTGGGTTTACTTCCTCAGCACCACATAAGCAGAAAAAGCCAGAAGTAGCACTGTGGCTCAAGTGGTAGAGTGCCAGCCTTGAGCTGAAGAGCTGAGGGATAGCGCTCAGGTCCAGTATCCAGGCTCAAGTGGTAGAGTGCTAGCCTTGAGCTGAAGAGCTAAGGGATAGGCCCCACGACTGGCCAAAAAAAAGAGAGAGAGAGAGAGAGAGAATACAGAGACTGTTTAACATATACTTTTGTGAGTTGTTATATAATTATAATTCAGTCAGTTATCTCTGTTCATATTCTGATTATTCTATATAAGGTATTTCTAACTACTTTCTAAAGAAAGTAATGTTTGCTTCTGGTAAGTATGATCACTATATTAACTAGAATTATTAGAGCCATTCTTAACTGTCTATTTAAGGCATATATTATTCCTGTCTTACTGAAATAAAAATGAAACTTGTTGACATAAGGAGAAAGGACATTGATACATGGGATGAGATTTGATTGAAATACATGGTATACACATGTAAAATACATGGTAGAAATACCTCAATGAAATCCTTCCTTTCCCATAGTATAACTAACATGTGCTAATAAAGAAGAAAGCAGGATTGGGAAGTTGGTTTAGTGGTAGAGTGCTTGCCTCGCATACATGAAGCCCTGGGTTTGATTCCTCAACACCACATAAGCAGAAAAAAGCTGGAGGTGGCGCTGTTTCTCAAGTGGTAGGGCACTAGCCTTGAGCTGTGAGGGACAGCACTAGTCCCAGAGTTCAGCCCCCACGGCCAACGAAGAAGGAGAAGAATTGTTGAATTAATAATTTGTTTGTTTCCATTTGATAGACTATACTAAGATCCATGACAGAGACTAAAGTGCCTGACACATGAATATATTGTGAACTTTTAGCAAATAGAAAAATGATCTAGTACATTTCTCAAATTTATCCTGTTACCAAACCATTGTGGGCCTGCTGGAAGTAGAAGAACATTTGAAGTTTGTGTGGCACCCATTTTTTTCATTTACACAATTGATTCAGGTCTTCAGTGTGGTCCATTTTAATCAGGTACACTGCTGATCTGTAATAATTAACCTGTATTGGAGTCATGACACAGGAAAAGTAATCTTAGTATTTGGATACTGTCTCATATTTTGGTAATTAAATTGTAGACAATCAGTGAGCCAAAGTTAGTAGACTTCTTTTAAGAGGAAAACACACCTAAAGGAGAAATTTCCCCTTATTATAAAAGATAATATTCTTTAATTGTGGGAAAAAATTGTAAACTGTGAAAAACTAAATTTTTAAATATTACCACATTTGAAGTATGTCAAAATTCACACACTTGTGTCTTGAGAACTTTCTTTTCATAATTACAAATTTAATTTATATCTCAAATCATAGATTTCAATAGCTAAAAGGTCACGTTTCAGATTTGCGTTTCTTCCCTTAATGTGAAAAAAGTACATTTACTTTGAAGATTAACTATAGCCAATGAATTGAAATGAGTAAAAATTATTGAAGATGTTTGTATCAGGGAGTTAACTTTGTCATAGGACTGAGATACTAAGTTATCTGTGATGGGTTAATACAATCAAAAGTAGGTATCTGACACATTTCAACATTTTGAATATGTCAGAGTGATACAACTACAAAGGTTCAAAAGATACAATTGGTAAATGTTCTCTCCATGATGATTTTGTGAATAATCATTTAAGTATATATAGTTTTACTCTCCTTGATACAGTCTAATTTTTAGCAGATCAGAGTATGTATGACATATTTCCTAAGATAACTCATTCTTGATAACTCTCATAGATTAAACTCTATTTCTATTTTTTTTGTCAGTCGTGGGGCTTGAATTCATCACTTGTGTGCTGTCATTGAGCTTTTGTGTTTTTGTGCTCAAGGATACCATTACCACTCTACCACTTTAAGCCATGCTCCACTTCGTAGTCTGTTTCAGATCAGGAATAGGTTGATAGCATTGCCAAATCATTCTTCTTTTCTTTTTTATTGTGAGAATACCCTACAGAGGAGTTAAAATTACATGGGCAAGATAACAAGTACATTTCTTATCAAGCATTGTTGCCTCCTCTTTGTTTCCCCTTCCCATCCCTTCCCATATAATTCAGCAATGACTATTTTAAAATCTGTGGAAGTATTGTATAAAATTTTTATTTTCATTGAGATTTATAAGCTTTGTTTTTTGAGATCTATAAGTTTTGGTTTTGATATATAGCAGGAGATTGTAGCAGAACATGAATTTTAAGTGATTTTAGCCCTGGGCTAACATTTAACCTAAGAAACATTTGAATTGTATAGGACTGGAGGTGTGGCTCAGCATTCCAGCCTCATATGCAGGAGGCCTTCAATTGAAATTTCAGTATTATCATCACAAAAAAGAAAAATCAAACATTTGAATTGTGTATATACACAGTAATACATAGAATCATTATGCATGCACTTACATTGAATTTCTTAACCCAACTTTGAGGTACAGATTATAGTTGGAACCTGCATCTCAATATGTTTCTAAAATCTTTAAATATAGGTAATGCTCCAGTAATAATGCATACATTTCCATTAGATCCTTAAGGTCTTTATAAGAGTATACATACTTCCTTTCACAAAATGAATTTTGTTGATTCACATGTAGTAGGGCTGAAGTACTTTTTGCAATAGTAAAAGAAAGAAATCTGTTTTAAAATTTTAGTTCTTTGCTTAAATTTTTGTTTTGTTTGTGATGTTGGAGATCAAACGCAGGTGTAGGCAAAAATTTTCTTAATTTTAGTCTTTTATACCTTATTCACAAAGCACATAGTCTTTCAAAGATAACCACTTTTTATGAAAAATAATGCTAATTCAAAGAAAAACCCTAGTAATTAAAATTACAAATAGATGAATTTTTCAGTAATTTTTTTACAAAGTAAAAGGAAATTAAAACCTTTTAGTTCCAGACATTGTAGAAATCATGTTTGATGAATATTTAATGAAGGCAATTTTAAATATTTCATCACTGTGTATGTGCCATCTCCGGCTGAATAACTAATCCTAATAGTCATAAGAAATAATTAGGAATTAATAACATTTCTTCACTTACAACATAACTCCTGTTAATGTAGAGGCAACTGAAAGAACAGAATGTATAATCTAGGAACATGAACAAACTCTTTTAGACAGTAACTTCCATAAAAAACAAGTATCATTTCTCTATCACTATGTTAAAATAAACACAGTGTTTGACACATAGGAGATGCTCAAGATTCAATGAGTTACTGAATGAGTAGGAAAAAAAGAATGAGCAAATATCCCTTTAAAATAATGTGTTTTAATGGTAAGCAATGATATAGTATTGAATAATCATTTACGACAGTTCTGTTCCTTAATTTCCTCAGTTCCCTGGTAATGGTTATATATGGTTCACTGATTTGGTTGATAGAGAACAAATACTACTCTGTTGCACAATGGATAGTGCATTGGACTTCTAGACAGACAGAGAACAAAAACTATACTGCATACCTGTAGTTTGTTCTGGTACCCTCTAGCTGGAGCTGTGTAAGACAAAATTCACCAGGGAGCTGGGAAGGTGGCTCAGTGGTACAGTGCTTGCTTTGCATGCAGGAGGCCCCAGGTTCAATTACTTAGCACCACATAAACAGAAAAAGCCGGAAGTGGTGCTATGGCTCAAGAGCACTAGCCTTGAGCTGAAGAGCTGAGGGACAGCACCCAGGCCCAGAGTTCAGGCCCCATGACAGACCAAAAAAAAAAAAAAAATCACATGGCATAATTACTTAACATTGTCCATATGATTTCACATTGATATTCACATTTTTTCACATGAGTAATAATTTTTCTTACATAAGTTTCATGAATTCACTCTATTAAACAGGTAGCATAAAGATATAAAAATTATTCATTCAATTCTTATTTTATATTTAGAATTTAAAAATTCTCCAGCAGACAGAGTAACAGAGAGAGAAAAAAAAAGTCAAAGGTTCTGTGGCATTTGTTTAGATCTTTATCACAATTGAAGAGTGACCTGAAGTTAGAATTTACAGCTGTAATAATAGCCCTTGTATGAATTCTAAGAATTCTTTTTTTATTTCTTACTCTGTCAGTTAGATAATTAAGGAATATGGGTAGATTTCTGAAGAATCAGAATGTCTTTTTCTAAACAAGAAAAGAAATCTTTATGTAAAGAAACAAGCAGTAGCAATCTCCTTATGGGTACACCTTTATATATTTTAATAGTAAGATGGACAAGTTAGGCCCTCCACTTCGAACTGGAAGACATGTGCAAAGGTTGTATGACAGTGATACAAAGTCAAACAGTGCCTTCAAAAGACATGAGTTATTACCCATTTACAAGTAAGTATTTGTAACTCAGCTTGGTTTATCTTTTCAAGTACTTTCTTAAAGGCTTTATATCATAGAATACTGTTAACTTTTAGCTTCTTATACTTAAATAAAAATCTTAGCTTACTCATCTTTAAGCCCAAAATTGTTAAGTAACCTTCCAGGAGTAAGTATTTTTTTATTGTTGAACATTTTTGTTTTAATACTTTCTTAGATTATTTTTATTCCATTAAACTAATGGTTTTAATAGCATCCTTCAATGTTTTTATGAAGGATCTTTTTTATGTGTAATAGTTTTGAAAACAAAAAGAGGAAAATTATAATATTACTAAATAATCTGCTCACCACACACAAGATGAATTATTATGGCCAGAAAAAGAAAGATTTTTAGAAAGCACTTAATTAAGGAATTTTTAGGCTTTTTGTGAGATTTATAAATTCCACTTGAAAACAGGGAAAAAATATAGTGGTCCCAGAGACAGTCTAGTTTTCTCTGGCCTAGGTGAGCAAGCACTGAGTATGATGACATTCATTTTTGAAACTCTCCCATGAGTCTTCACGGTTTAAAATAGCAAGTTGAACTCTTACTAAATTTGAAAAAAATAGTTACTTTTTAAAAACAAAATATTATAATCTCTATATGAAATACATTAACAAATGTAACTATATGCAGTAACATAATGGGAAGTCTTTAATGTACAAGAAGATACATATACATGCATCTATAGCTGTCCATACACACATGCGTACCCATACACAGACACTATGGGCTATTTTTGTCTTGGAACTACTACCATTGACTTAACCTTCTGAAACAGATATCAGAGAATACCATAATTAAGCCTCTCTTTTATTATTTGATCTATAACATGCACATTCCAGATATGGAAAAGGGTGACACTTTTCAGACTGTATCCAGAAAGTAAAATGTTTTTCTTATTTTTATTTTTTGTATTATCTTTAAATAGTTGTACAAAGGAGTTTCAATTCAACATATCAGTTCATGACTACTTGCATCTTGATCAGTGCCTCCCCTTACAGAAAATGTTTTAATAATTGACAGTCTTCCTAATCTCTTCAGAATGGTTCTTGACAGATTCTACTACATAGCAGATGTTACTAAAAGCAAATAATAGACATTTAATATCACATTTTATGTAAATAACTGTTTTTCACTAATCATAATCATGTTAAGCAGCTTTATGTGATCGTGATATGGTAAAAGTAGTAGTCATGTGTATTCATTGGTGTTTATATCATCTATGTGAAACTGGTACAGTTTCTCTAACAGGATGATTTAAAACTTAAAAGAAAAGGAGGAAAACATATTTCCTACTTAAATGCTATTGTATGACTGATTTTTCTCTTAGAACTTAAACTCTAAGGGCTAGGAAGGTAGCTCAGTGGTAGAGCGCTTGCCTTGCATGCATGAGGCCCTGGGTTCGATTCCCCAGCACTACATAAACAAAACGAAAAAAACCCGGAAGTGGCGCAGTGGCTCAAGTGGTAGAGCACTAGCCTTGAGCTGAAGAGCTGAGGGACAGTGCCCAGGCCAAGAGTTCAGGCCCTGCGACTGGACCCCCCCCCCAAAAAAAGAAGAACTTAAACTCTAAGAAATATGCTATGCTAGTACATTTTATATAACCTTATGATACAAAAGTAGAATAAAACTTCGCGAATGGACTTGAAATTTATTTGAAGGAGAATAGGACATCCCATCCATACACCAAAGTGATTTTTTGCTGGTAGAACTAACTACTCAAAGCAAACACTGTGAATTGAATATTAAATATGAAATTTAAAGTACAACTCACTTAACTTGAAGTTTTAGTACTAAAAACTTTGAAATATCTAGTATCTATAGTCCCAGCTAATCTGTAGTCTGGGTTGGAAGGATCAATCTAGGCAATATATTGAGAACCCATCTTTATTTTCTTATTGTTACTATAAAGGTGATGTACAGAGGGGATACAGTTACATAAGCCAGGTAATGAGTACATTTTTTTTCCTCCTATCCCCACCCACCAGTTACATTTCATTTACCACATAGTGTCTAATGAGTACCATTGCTCCATTTGTTCACTCTTTTTTCCTCCATTTGTGTCCTTCTTACCCTCCCAAAGACAAAAAAGAAAACAAAAGCAAAAACAAAAGGGGAAAACAAGCCTCTTTTAAAACCCATCTTAAAAAGTTTAAACTTTGAAATGACTATAATATTATCTAAGATTTGAGAGACAATTACATTATATGCAGTGCCTAGAACTAGATTAGTCATGTATTTGACATGAACATTTGAAAAAGTCAGTTACTATCTACTTGTATTTTGGAAGTAGTTACTTAAACTTTTAGGAGAGCCTCCTCAGCTTTTCATATTAATGGGAAGAATTTCAAACTAAATTTCTGAATCTTGCAGTGTATTAGCTGTCACCTTAGGTAAGTTACTCAAGTGTGTGGGGTTTTTTTGGTCTTATTTATCTCATCTGTAAACTGAAATTATCAATTCTTACCTCTTAGGACTGTTTAGGAAGAAATTCACATGTGCAAAACAATTAAAAAAGTATTTGATATTTAGTTATCACTGTTATATAAATGGTAGCTTACATAGCAGCAATAATAGTAGTAACAGTATCAATAATAATAGTAATAGTAGTATCAATGATACTAAATGTTTACAAAAATTTATATTGCATAAACTTCCTGTATGTGATCATTTTATTAATCAGGGAATTCGGATTCAGAGAAGTTGACTACAATCACAGAGCAGTCAAGTAGCAGTTGGGAGTTGAATCTAAATTCCTATAAATCCCAAATCTTCAAATTCAAGTGCAGTGTCATTATTTAGCTTTCTAAGTTGCTCTGGTTCCTGAGGTTTCTCTATAGGAATTCAGTGCTGATTCAGCCTAAAGTCTCCCTGATATCAGATAGCCCAGGCTGTCCAGTTAGTGAAATAAATCTTTAAACAAAAGTTATGTTAACTTTGATTTTAATTACTTTTTCTAAGAATTTTCATAAATTAATTATTAGCCTCCAAAGTGGTAAGTAATATTTCTTTATGACCACATCCCATATACCTAGGATGGCAATAACACAATACAACTGTGTTTTGAGGGACTTCTAACTATAAGACCTTTGAAAAAATGATTTAACTTATGAATTTAATATGAAACATGTAACTATTTTAATTGACATATTTATTATCAGAGTATTATTAGTAAATGCAAGCTGCTTTGGTTGACCTTCAGTATTAATGTCTACCACTTGTTTTCAGATTTAAAACAGTTTGGATTTTAATCTTTTGTACTTCTCTGCAGCCTCTAATTACTTTTTTATTACACAAATAGGTAATTTGAGAAATAATTGATAGTCTTTCATCATGTTGTCTCACCTTCTCTCCTAGAGCTAACATCAAACCTCGAAATTCTACACCACCCAGTTTGGCAAGAAATTCTGTGCTTATGAACAAAAGAAAAGCATATAGTGATAGCTCCACAATCAGGTATGTTTAGTGCTACCATCCTGAACACCAGAATGAAAAAGAGTTTATTTATTTAGTTTTCCAAGTCTTCTGTGCAAAAATAAGTAATCAGCTAAATTCACAATCTGAATTTTTTTGTTAGCTGACTTAATATGACTTATATGTTATACTACACAAAAGGAATATTGAGGAGTATTATTTCCCTGCAGCTTGTAGTTATGTAGTTATAGCAGCATATTTTAAATGCTTAAAAACATTGTTCAGTAGTGCTACAAAATACTCTAAGGAGTATAATTTATAGTCATTGAATTTTTGGCATTATGTTTAATATTTCTTAACATTGGTATATTCGTATAAGTGCTCATTTCCTGAGATGTGCATGCTGTGGTATTTAAATTTATTTTGAAGTAGTTTTGTATTTATTTGTTTGTTGGTGGTATTCTGGGCCTTTCCCTGCAACAACGCTACCTCTTGAGCCACATCCCCAGCCGAAGTAATTCTTATATATTTCACTGACAGTAAAGCTGCTGTGTTATCCCTTGACACTTGTTCTTGATTAGTGTTACGACTTCTAATTAATTCAATACTTCCATTTGTAGTTTATATGAATTTACTGTAATACCTAACAGTTCACCACTTGTTTCAGAAAATTGTTGTAATTTCACAGTCTATCAGAATAAGAATTACACAAAAGAAGATATATAATTATTTGAATCTCTGTAGCTTTTAAGTAGATAGTGGGTTTTCATAGAAAATCCAGTGATACTTGTATCAACTCTAACCTATTTGTATGAAACAATATACCTAGATCCAAGAACCCTTAGTGTTTTTAGTTATACCTTTGTAGAAAAACTACTATTTTCAATAGTGTTATTTTTATAAGCCTGTGATTTAAAAATTTCCTTCATGGCAATTTTTAAAGTCAATGACATGTTCTCAGAAGAATAGTGCCCAAGTTTCTTTAGTAGTCTGAATTTCTTGACTGTCTGGCTTCTGTAATAAAATACTTAGAAGCTCAAATGTTTTGTTTAAACTTTACTTTGGTGCGTAGTTCTTCAAGCATTTATTTTATCCTCACTGCTGTGTATTGTTAATAAAGCCTATGCTACTTGAGGATGCAAGGAACTTACTATTTATTTAATTTAATATACTAATTTAATATAATAAGATCAAAGTAAATAATAAATAGTGGAAATATCACTGCATCTCCATAGTACTTTTGGACAAGGAGAGAGAACTAGAACCTGACAACCTCCATCTGTAGCCTGTGTTTTATATTTCTCTCTCTTTCTTTCTCTTTCTCTCTGTATCTGTCTTTCCCTCTCCCTCTCCCTCTTTCTCCCTTTTTTACTTTTTCTTTTTTTGTGTGCTGTACCTGTACTTGAACTCAGGCACTGTCTACAAGTCTTTTTGCTCAAGGCTAGTACTTTAGCATTTTAGCCACAGCTCCATTTTCAGATTTTTGGTGGCTAATTGGAGGTAAGAATCTCATGGACTTTCCTGGCTGGGCTGGCTTTGAACTGCAATTTATTGTTTTCAGTGTTAGGGCATTAACTAAGCCTAGGTGCTGCCCCTGAGCTTTTCAACTCTAAGCTAGTGCTCTACCACTTTGAGCCAAAGCTCCACCACCAGTTTTCTGATGGTTAATTGGACATGAGTCTCACTGACTTTCCTTTGGTTTCCAGCTCAGATCCTCAGATCTCAGCTTCCTGAGTAGCTATCATTAGACATGAACCACCAGTGTGCAGTTATGAACCACAGTTTTTATATCTTCTCCTAAGTACCTGGGATTACGTGCAAGAGCTACTGGTGCCCAGCTCTAGTCTTTCTTAATAAGATGGTTTTTCAGGAAGGACATTGTAAATTTTAGTAAATGACTATACATTGAACAAGATGGAAAGTGTGACTGCATTTGATCATTGACATTTCTTCTAGTGGGTACAAATGTAATGTCAGACCAGTTGGAATTATTGTATTTCCAGCAAGTTTTTTTTTATTATTTTGTTTTTGTTGGTTTTGGGTTTTTTTGAGGGGGAGGGACAGGGGAAGGAATCTGGTACTAGGGCTTGAACTTGGGTCTTAATGCATTTGTTTGGCTTTTTTGCTCAAGGATAAAAGACCAGCATTACCACTTGAGCTATACATACTCTACTTCTGGCTTCTTTCTGGTTAATTGGAGAAAAGAGTCTCATGGATTTTTCTGCCAAGGCTGGCTTTGAGCCATGATCCTCTTGCCTTAGCCTCCTGAGGAGCTAGGATCACAAGTGTCATCTAGCCACCAGCGTCAGACAGCAGTTTTTTTTTTAACTAGAAGAATATTAAAAGTGACATTTTAGTTATTTTTATTATGTTATGTCCTTCAGTAGTTGTGTTTAATTAACTACCAATATGAACCTTTTCTCCATCTTCTTCAGGCCAGATGGAGACTATGCATCTTCACTTAATGGTGGAAGTATCAAAAGCACTGAAGGAAATTCATCTGGACACTTACCTAAATTCTGCCATGAATGTGGGACAAAGTACCCTGTAGAATGGGCAAAGTTCTGCTGTGAATGTGGCATTCGAAGAATGATTCTGTGAACAGAATCCCAAAAGAACAAATGCCAGCTTCAGAGCTTTATAATTATTGCTGCTTGGACAGCTAAAGCACTTCCTCTAGTTATTTTGTGCTGAAACTGTTCAAAAACCTTGCTCCCATAATTTTTGAAGCATAATTCTTTGGTTGTACATATGTATATATATGTTGTACATAATAAATACCTGATATCCCAAGCTGTGCAATTCAAGAAAATACTCACTTAGCTATCAGAAAATAATTCCATCTTATTACCGTGGGTATTATTCATCTTTTGTTGTTAAAGCACATTCACTATACCTCTACAAATACTCTTACCTTTAGCCCTTCAAGCTTTAGGATAATCACAACTTTGAGCAAACAATAGGATAAATATTGTTATTATTGGTGCCTGTCTTCAAATAGCAGGATGGGCAACTGTGGATTTTGTAATTGAAGAGAATGTTTTAATTATTATCACTTGATAAGTCATATTCCTGTTGAACTCTTGGCAACTAGTTTTATGAAATACCTTAGGTTTATATTACTCTGAACTTTGTAGATTATTAATTGTATAATTTATGTTTCCTCCATCCTGTGAAAATAATTATGGATTTTTTTCAGAAACACAATACTAAAATTACAATGTATCTTACAACTGAATATTTTTTTCATTTCTGTGTTATTTCCTAGATGTTACTGTTTTTCTTTTTCATAATCTCTCTAAAGAATAGATTGAACTTCCAACATATTTTACAACATATACACAAAAAAATTGTATTTTCTGTTCAACTCGTTTACTAAAAGAATCGATCATTGTTACTTTCAGTGTAACATAAAGTTGGCTATATGTTTCTTTGATGGCTTGTACTACTCTAGTCAGTAGTAGTTTATGATCTTTAGTAGTTTATGATCAATCAGACTTGTTAGCTTTATCTTATTATAAAGATAAAAGCAAAAATTTTATGATGTGTTTTTCCTAAAAGATTTATGTTATATATTTTCTAACCTCTTGTTTGTGATTGATCACAGTAAGGATCAGTGTAGAAATGTGTTGCTTGGAATTTTATTTCTCTGAAATGTATGTAGTTTGTTTTATTTTGTTAGTTTGGGCAGGAGTTATAAACCTAGTGGTATAGTTATAATCATTTTACTTATAATTTTCTGCTGTTTTTAAAATCAGTTTGGTTCCTAATTGTTCTGTTCATCCATACTGATAAAATAATGCAGCAACTCAAATAAGTTACAAGGAGTTTAGAAGACTAATGTATATATTAGATTTCCATTTTAAAAACTTTTTATCCTAATTATAAATCACATGAAAAGGAACTTTTGTGTGTATATGTGCTGATAATGGGACTTGACTCAGAGACCATCTTCTTCTTGCTTGCTCAGCTCATTTTTCTTGTGTCTGCAGCTTTACTACTGGAGACACTTCTCCAGTCTGGCATTTTGCTGGTTAATTGGAGAGATGGAATGAATCTTAACAGTTTTCAGACCTCTTGAGTAGCTAGGATTATAACGAACTTTTCACTCTTGTTTTATCTAGGAATGAACACTATCTTACAAGCATATATTTAACACTACATAATCTTTTTTTTTCTGCTCAAAAGAGTGAATAGATACATCAGTTTAAATAAGACAAATTGGCACATGTTTGTTTCTTAGTGAATTTTACAGTAGCAAGTAAATGTTAGTATGTACTACATGGAAATGACTTTGTAAGGAATCAGCAATCCCAGAGCCCAGAGATAATTATAAAAAGTAACGTAAATATATTTATGTCTTATGAAACATGACAATGTATTTAAATGCATTTTCTATTACATAATTTACTCTAACATTGATTTGTTGTGCAATAGTTTTTAAACAATCTTCCTATGCATCACCTATTTTCATTTGTATTTATTTGCACAGGTATTTGTCGGTGTGACTGAATTTTTAAAAATGATTGTAAGCTTAAAATGTAAAAGTTGCTTCTAGATTATTCTGAACATTTTTAGCTTGAAAATGTAGGATTATTGTGACTGCTGTTTGTCCCTTATTATGTTTTTTTTTATTACAGATACCTTCAATTTAATCAATAAAGACATGAAGCCTAAAAATTCTTGTTATTTATTAATATCTACTAGACAAAGAAATATAGGAACACACTTGAATGTAAATAAGATATTTGAAGTAAAAAAGTTCATTTCAGAATGAAAATGTATCTTTACATTTTTTTATGTCAACAGGTTTTTACATTTTATTGAATTGTTTTAGGACTTTTAAGGTACTCTTAAATGTTTTTCTCCCAGGTTTTTGTTTTATACATAGAATAATTTTCTTTACACTCAAAAGTTAGAAATTGAATATAGTATCATGAAGGTTGATTGGGAATTTCTAGGTAAGTATTCTGTGATTTAATGGCAAAAATCTGTTTACTGTTAACATTAAATCAGGCAATATTTTGAGTTTTTATAAAAACGCTCTTTATGGTGAAAACCAGACTATACATATTTCATTTGTACTTGGTTTTGCTTAGGCTAAAGGAGTAAAAGCTGAGAGGATGAAAATGTTATGCACAGATACAAGTTAATGCAAGTCCTAGGTATGTGTTTATTTGCCTTAGATATCTAAATATTTTCTATGGTTAATGTTCTTAGTACATTAATTTTCCAACTGATGATGTTACTGAGTAGAGCCATGATATGATTACCACACATACTATTTTCACTTAGATATATTTCACTTAAGTGTTCAGGATGCTCATTGTTTGAGTTCAGATACACTTAGTTTATGTGTGAATTGTGTTTTGCCACTAGAGGGTGCTTTAGGATAATTTAATTACTAGCCTTTAAAATAACTATTTTAAGTAATTTTATTATTTTAAGTGTCAAAATTATTCTACATAGTTATTTTACCAATACAATTGTATGTTTTTGCTAGCTTACATTGGTTATGCAGAGGAAGATTTCTTTGTTACCTTTCCACACGTTTACAGTGTATTCCAATTTTATCTTAGAATTTTTGGCAACATGCCATTTAAGAGATTTACAAAAGTCATTCTTATGTTGTGAGTTTAGTAATTTATATATTGATATTTTAGAAATCCAGTTTAACTCATCTTGACCACCAGCATGGTGATAACTGATAGAAATATTTAATATTTATGTCTCCCAGTATTTTATTAGCAGAATTGAAGGTATCTCAATGATATCACTAAGTCATATTACCAAATACCTGAAATATTATTTTAACATGTTATCTAAGTTGCATAACTAATTCTATGGATTATATTCTTTTTTAAAGAAACTAGATTCCTTCTCAACTCTTTCCCCAACCCCCACCCCCCATTTATCTAGGCTAACACATGAGGTATTCTCTACTTAAGTAGGAGTCAGTAAATAATAGTTAGAATAGGAGTCAGGTAGAATAAACTAATGTGTAAAATACTAAAAATTAAAGTTTTATGCTTATAAATCTTGCTGTTCCTTATGTATATATGAAAAAAACTTAAGTCTGGCAATTATAGGTACACCTATTTTGTTATCTTATTCTTTTAATAGTTCCATAGATTAGAATTTGGTCAAAATATGGGCTGACATGTTTTACAACAAAATTTAGAAATAGAGTTGGGGGGGAGGGAAGTGGGAGAAAATGAGGGAGGGATAACACTGTTCAAAAGCAATGTACTCATTACCTTATTTATGTAACTAACCCCTCTGTATATCACCTTTACAATAAAATTTAATAATTACAGAAAAGAAATAGAGTCACTGATAATCTCAGCAATTAGGAAGCAGAAAAATTAGAGGTTCAGATTTTGAGGCCAGCTCAGGTAAGAAGTTAGGGACACCTCATCACAACTGATAAAAAGCTGATGGCAGTATACTTTGTCATCCAAGCTATGTAGAAACCCTAAAACAGGAAGATGTCAATCCAATCAGTCCTAAGTATATTTTCAACTTCCATCCTCCAGAAAAAAAGGGATAGGGCATGGTTTAAATGGTTGATAGAGTACATGACCAACAACTACAAGACTGAGTTCAACCCTAGTACCATTAAAAACATTAGCAATCGGAAAATTCCATTTTTTAAAATTTTTCAGAACGTTTTAATTTTTTTCTATTGTTGCAAAGGTGATAGAGGGGTTACCATTTCATAAGTCAGGTGAGCAATGTCACCATACAGGACTAGGCATTCACACATGGTGAGACCAAAGGAGGATGCTCTTAGGGGAGGAAGCCAAAGGTGCAGAGCCTCTGAGCATATAAAATAATATGTATTGAAATTAATTCTCAGAAATGGAAACAAAGGTTTTAGGTTTTTTTCCTTCCTTTTTGTCTTGTAAATTCCAGACATTTTAAGAACACATATCTTTATGTTCTCTGTACCTATGATATTCCTTTTTGAGTAAACTTATAGTGTAGAAATATTACTTGGGGATTAACTGAATTTAATAATATAATTACTTGGGGATTAACTGAATTTAATAATATAATGGAACACAATATTTCATCTTTTACTAAATAGCTATCTCATGTTTAACTTTTCCTATAGACAGTAGACAAAAATCATGTATTCTTTGAGAAAGATAAAGTAGTTCAATTTATTTAAAGTATAGTTTAAAATAAGGTACTAAGATAAATCTGACAAAGTACATACAATGCATGAGACCTATAATAAAGCAATGGGAACCTAAAGGGAAATTTTAACATTGTCTAGATTTACCATGAAAGCCACAGTCACTCAGGAGAAAGAAATTGAGATACCGATTGAAGTTTGCACAGAAGAGTTTCCCAAGAAGTAAGAATCTAATCTTGTGAAGACTGCCTCTCTTTATAGAGAGCCATAAAACTATCTCACATACAAAATAGAGTATGTGTTTCTGAAAATTTTTATAGTACAGTTAATGAAACGTTCTTAAGCTGGCTGGCAGTGATGCAAAAAACTTCTATTTCAGTTTTCCATAGTTTAAGAGATTTGGAAAAGCTGATTAATTGGTACTAGGTTTTAGGAAAAATATGGTTGCTGTTCTGTTACCCAGTGGGTAACTTCTACAGATCACAATATTGTAACAAATATTTCTAAAAATAAGAATTGTGAATATTTTCCCACAAAGAACTAATAAGTGAAGAAATAGTTCTGGTTTGAACATTACATAAAATATGTATACTAATATATACTGTGTATACTAAAACACTAAATGTTTTAACTAAAATATGGTATTATCTGGTGAATTCAAATGATGTAATTCCTTAGAAAGGCTAACTTAGCCCAACAAAATAAACACCAGGAAATGAATACTAGTAAGATATGAGGTGGAGTCAAAGGGCTGGGGGAAATGAAGAAAGGAAGGTGGAGAATGGAAGTCAGTTCATATCCTACAGGATTAAGAGGAGGACTCAGAGAAATGGGAGAGAATGAGGAAAGGGATAACATCAATCAAGATGTGTTGTATTCAAAAATTGCTTTGTCAAATTGGAGCTCATTTGTACAATTGAAGATAATAAAAAATTATAAAATAAAGGGGCTGGGCAACAGTGGCTCAGCCTGTTGAGTAGCTTGTAATCCTAGCTACTCAGGAAGCTGAGATCTGAGAATCATAATTCAAAGTCAGTCCAGGCAGAAAACTCTTGTGAGATTCTAACCAGCAAAAAGCCAGAAGTGGAGTTATGGCTCGAGTGGTAGCATTGAGCAAAAAAGCTAAGGGAAGTGCAAGTCCTTGAATGAAAGTCCCAGTACCAGCAATTTTAAAAGCCACACAAAAACACAAAAATGGCACCTCAGAAAAATACACAATCTTGTGTCCCAACTTAAAAAATACATTAATCTAAAGAAGTATTTTCTTAAAGGCCTGTTTTAAATAAGTAATTCAACAAATAGCTTTTCTATGAGTCAATATTCTTGCTAACATTATTCTGCTAACATATTAATCATATTAACCTTGTATTAATGATTTCACATAAAAATGGTATTATTGTATAATCACATTTTGGAAATGCTGTATTTGTGCTAAACTTTAAAATCTATATGAATTTACAGAACAGTTGGTAATTTTATGAACTGTGAATCTCCAATTCATAAATGGAAAAAAATTATATAGCTTCAGAACTCAGAAAATTCCCATTTGGGTTTCTTGGGCTACACTTTAGAAAATTTAAATCATTTATATGCATAGTTGAGAAATATTTCATTGAGACAAGTCTGCAAGTATAGAATTTTATAAAATGAAACCCAAGATTATTATTAACCTGCCTTCTTTGCCTCTACTTACTTTGCTACTAGTGGCTAGGAAAGAATAGAAAGGAAAATACAACTGTAAATATAACAGGAATTTTTCCAAGCACTTAGCACACTATTTGTTGAATATATTTTTAAGTATAAATTTTCTGTACAACACAAACAACTGATTAAAAACCAAGGAAAATTTTACTAACTCCTAGTGAGCATTAGGAAAATCTCTCCCCTCATTTTGCCATAATTGGAGAATGTTTTTCAGCATCTTTATACAGCCTTCAAGCCTCCAGAAATTTCAAAGTCCTTGTTTCTCTGAGGACCTCCCAATAGCACCAGTTGACAAGAGTGGAGCATACCAAATAGTTGATCATCGTTCATAGTAGAAACACAACCTAACTGGAAAAGTACATCTGAGTGAAAGAAGTTAAAAATCATTTGCTTCTCACCAACTAGTTTTCTCTCTTTTCTGGAGTGAATGTTAGTAAACACAAAATAAAGTAATGAAACTCCATGGGTATAGGGAAGTGAGAGGGAACAGAAAGGTGTTGCTGTTGCACATTTGAAGTGCCGCTCACACTGTAGATCAAATAGAGTTGCAGTTAAATAGCTGGAGATGAGGTTGTGAAAGGATAGGAAAGATGTGAGTTCAGCAAAGCACAAACTGGGAAGTTTTTGTTGCACTTTTGCCTTCCTAGAGTAATATTTTCACTTACAACTAAATGAAAATAAACTTTTATATTTTTTTGAAAACAAAGATTACCAGTAATAACAGATTTGTACAAAGTTATCTTTTACAAGGCTAAGAATTTACATCCAGAGTAATTTTCCTACTCCTATATAGGTTTAGGGACCTGATTCCATGTTGATTCTTGTTAATAAAGTATGAAAAATCATATATTAAATAAAAATGGAACACCAAGTGGTTAAATATTAAAGTTTTTCCTGTGATTAAGTGAATCTCACAGTGTTAGCACATAGGTAATTTATTGTCAAAGACGAATTGTTATGCAAAGTAGGCAACTTGTTTTTAGTATTGTATGAAAATATTTTTATATACAGATGTGTCAAAATTAAATATATACAATCCATTAATTAAAAGGCTAACATATATTATCTCTCAAAATACACTTCCAAATTTGAAAACTTGTTTTATTATACATAAATGAAAAAACTTTACTACTGTTTAGATTTCTTAAACCGAATGTATTTCTTCTATTTTTAAAAAATTTTATTTTCATTTTAAGTACTTTATCATTTTCTGAAGGCACTGTGGTATAATTCACATTTACTTACATGTCTTGTTTTATCACTTAAGTATCTTGGGTTTTTATGGTTACTGCTTTAAAGCATTTGACTCATTCTTGTGAATATTTTCTACATATCACTATGAGCTCTAAATATCTAAATTGTAGAAGGTGGCAATTTCCATTCTTGCTCCAGTTCCTGGATGTACAATGGGCAATAAAATTACCTTTATAGTAAAACAGTTACAATTTTGTATTCTTACAACCTTTATATACTTTGTAGATTTTATGTTTTCTGAAATATTTGAAGAAGTTTAATTAGTATTATTGCGAAATATGCTTTACGTGAATTGTTTTATAAAATCTGTACAGTTATACGGACTGCTATATGTTCACATACATATGAAACAGTTGTTGACTAGGAAATAATTTTCCATTGTTTATGTCCATCTTCTAGTATGAAAATGTAGATTTCTCAGTTGCTCTAATCATCATTTTCCAGGATGCATCCAGCAACTTACTCCAATTACAAAGGCAAATTAACTCTTGTAGGATGGAACTTCAGGACTTATGGTTCTGTGCTGCCCATCAAAATTTTATTCCAACAAGTTTTTATCTCTTCTAATAGTCTCTTAAGGAAACATGGGTCACTCTTTTTTTTGTCCTTTTTACTTTTTTCTTCCTAGAGAAATAAATAGTAAATGTTTTAATTTTATATTTTAATAACATACTTTAAAGTGTTCAATCTTTATCTAAAGGAACTGGAGAAATTTACATGCCATTTTACAACCCAAGATTTCTGGTCACAATTGTGACAAATGACCTGTGCTAAATTGAAGGTTGGTTTATTTTAAGATTTAGCTGTCATTTTCACACTGCTACAGAGGACATAAGACTGTCCAAACATATTTAAGGTGATTTTTTTGGAATACTCAGTTGAATATTTTAATATGGAAAAATATACTTTTTTGTAGAAGGGATAATTAACAGTGAAAGTATTTAAATTGTTTTGGAAAAAGTAGCTGATTGAACTTATACCCTAGAATTCACGCCAAACTACAGCAGATTTCTACCTCCTAAACTAGTGTTTCTAAGCATCTGATAAGAACTTTTTAACTGTATTGTTTTTGTCTTTTCTTTTTTGGTACTGGGGATCGAACCCAGGACGTTGCGCTTGCTAGGCAAGCGCTTTGCCACTGAGCTACATCCCAGCCCTGATAAGAACTTTTTAAAAAATGAAACTGAGCAATGTTAGAAAGTGAATAAATGAATCTTGGCACAGACATATGAGGAGGTCACCCTGTAAAGACTACTGTATTTCTCTGAGAGGGGAAGGTGTTTTCCCATTTAGATAACAAGCACTTACTGAGTATTTTTTAAGTCAGGTATTACATGTAGTACTTTACAAATATTACTGAATTTTTTGTTTACTAACCCTTTGAATTTGATCATTTCACCTCACTTAACAGATGAGGAAACTAAGCTACCAAGAGGATAGAAAGTGCCAAGTATATCAGGTAACTACAGTGGCTAATCTGGAATGCGTCTGTACAGTTGGCTTTTTGACTTTGCATGTTATTTGGTGAAGTCCCTAAAGTGGAAAATAACAATAGTGATAAGCATTATATTAAGCATGTAAATCATTTGTTGTCATGTTATGACAGTAACTATTTTCAACATCCTAAGGTATAGATATTATATTTTTATTCACTTTAAAGTTGAGGAAATAGTTGTCTCTGTTCAAGAATATATCTTGTCAATCCTATTGTCTTTAGTATATTACTTTTAATAGAAAAGTAATTAAAATTTAGGCCTATAAATATCAAAATTATTACAGCAATACTGATTTCTCCTTGGGAACCAGATGAACAAGTTTGTTCTAAATGGAGACTCCTGGGCGGAGTAAATACATCTCAACCATAATGACCATAATCACTTAGATCTCTATGATAATGGGCATCATCATCCATCAAAGAATGGTAATATACAGCACAATAGTATTTTATATTTTGTTCACAATAGACAGTCCCAGCTTACCTTACGGCTGGTGCAGTTCACTAGAGCTAATGTACCTTCTGAAACTTTTGATAAATGATCTCCGAAATCCTCACTGATATTCATGTTATGAAATTGCTTCAACTTGCCAGCAGCACGATTTAGAAAAGCAGCTTTCTAATGTAAGGGGGAAAAAATCGGACTATGATCCAAAGGAAATGTTAAGAAATTAGAACTTTCTCAAGGAGCATAAGGCAAAAACTGTAGTGCTAAGTAACGCCCCACACCTCCACCTCAGCTTTCCATTCCAGTTAATCACGTGACTGACAAGTAACAGGATTGAAACTGTTTAGCTCCTAGGCAACAGGTTGGACAGCATAAAGTGCCTAGTACTTGGTTTAATTATTGTCTGACTCTGAAACTCTCTTTATCATGTATGTGTGATCTATCACTTAAGGGTGAATATTACAAGAATTATTCACATATATCACTTCAGGAAAACTGAAGGAGGTTTCTTCAAGCAAAATGAGTGAAGGTATGTGTGCTTTGGTTCTTAATGATTTCATTTTTTTAATATTTTGAGTTATGGAGGAATAGATGGTAATTAGAAAAGAGAAAATAGTCACTTAAAAGGTGTTTACTCCTAAACAATATTTAAAGTAAGCAATTTAGAGTAAAGAATTTATAGTTTTAAAATGCAATGACATTAACTCCGCAACTGTGAGTGTTTAAGAAAAAGAACATCAAACAGCAAATCAGTTTCTGCAGGAAGAAACACATGTTATTGTTTTAAATTTAAACAAATAGTGAAAGAAGTAAAAAAATGCCTATAAACTTAATTATACTCATGACTTATGTCTGTATGTATGCTAGGAATCATTTTAACCAGACTTTTCCTTCATAAGAAATTTAGAAAAAAATTATTTTTAATTCAATTCTTCTAGTATTTTCAAGGTGAGAAATGTTGAAATAAAAGAAAATATTATTGTAAGGATAGAGCTATTTGTAAAATTTAAGAAATAATATAGTGTAATTTAATGGGTTAATGACAAATATATCGTTAGAACCAAAAATGTTATTAATATATTAATTTGAGTGCAAAAAGTAAAAACTTTTAAAAAATAAGGTTTAAATGAAAAATAAACTCCAAATAAATAAACTCCAAAAATAAACTCCAAATCTTTACCTTTGTATCATCACATGAATGCTTTTTAAAAAAGTTTGATTCATTATTCAGACAATCACTATCATTTCCTATTATTTTGACCTGTAATAAATATAAAATAATTTTGTTAAAATGATGTCTCTTCTAATGTAATTTAAAACAATCTCATAATATCCTATATTTATGTGTGCTACTTTTGACTTATTCTACTTAGAGGCATACAATAGTTTTCCATTTGAAGAATAACCATTATATATATACACAACTCCCACACATATATAAAACACCTTTCAGACTCATAATTTAGTAGTTTATTACCTAACAATTGGAATATATACAGAAATAAAAGTTCTTATTTTAGAGGTAATATTAGATAAAATGCGGTAAAATTTCTATTCAAGAAGTAGAGATGATTTTAAAGATTATTCCATCAAATGTTCTGCTACCTAACAGAGAAAGGAATTTACATTAAAATGAAGGAAAAAATACCTCTTGGTAGAGTTAAGAATGAAATTAATTATACAAAATTTTAGACAATCTAATTTTTTCTGGTGTGCTTGAGTTAGAAATTTGAATATATTATTTATAGTTAAAAACCAGGCTGGTATAAGCTCATTTCTGTATTATTTCTGAGGAATGTAGTACAACAAAGTTGGCATTACGTGAATCAAGAATTTCATTGGCAGTCTAGGAAGAACTTTCTAAGGATCAAATTCTTTTATAAAAGATATTATACTGTCTCTGTCCAGAAAACTAGGATGTCCATGCTATCAAAGTTTCTAGGAAGACTTCAAGCAATCTAAGTCTATTAGGCGTAGGGAAATGTTTTTTTTTTCCAAGTGCTATTTATGTATTTATAACATCAATTGTGGGCCATACAAAACTATCAATACAGGCAGATGGCCATAAAGCAGCCATGCCTCTCCTGTCTTGTACCAAATGATTTCTTAGCTTTTTTGTGCCTCAATGATCAGATGTTCCCATCCCTACCTGTTATTAAAGAAAGGGAAGTAGTGGAAAGATAGGGTTGCTTCTAATTTTCACTTGCCTCTCAGATAAGTATGCAGGGCTCTTATCATCTATGAAAAGAATAATTGGTCTCTGGGTTTATCTTGTCTTATCTGCAGGTAGTTCTTTATTTTTTTAGTTCTGAAGGTAGTTCTATCTGAATACATTCTTGTTTTGCTTAAGAGTTCAATGTTTTCTAAGTGTGAAGTATTCTGCAAAACTGTACTTGGAAACAAACTTTAGAAAACAGGTCTAATTTCTGTGCTATTTAATAGAAGGGACAGTCACTCAGACCCTTAAATACATTTACAATCACTTCTTATCTTTGAAAAAGTATGCTTTTGGAAAGAGAAGATTAATTAGTGTCAAACAACTGAGTTATACTATAAAGATATAAAGTGCAAAAGATACATTTTCTATAATGATCTTCAAATTGCCATTATAAAAATTCCTGAGATCATAGATAAGAGCTATTATTGTCTATTCATTTTCCTGTTGACTTCTCTTTAATCTGAAGAAAAGGCTAATATACAATTCCATTTGGTAAAGCACATAACATTTGATTTTCTGCTGTGCCAGCTTTCACAAAAGTAGGGAGACTAATGCATAGCTAATCAGCATGTTTTCCAATTTACCAAAATATTGTCTGAGAAAATGTCATGGAATTACTGACAATTTTTTAAAATATTTCCTTATATGGCATAATATTTGAATATTGGAAAAACATTATTGGTTAGCATCAGGCTATTAAGTTCATTTTTATCAGATCTATAGAAAGGAAATGTTGTTCCAATTGTGTTTACCTAATGTTTTTTTCAGATTATAAAGGCTTTACTATGCCCTTAAAAGATGGACCTCTGTAAAGGCCTCAATTACTATTAACTAGTTGAATTCATAATTTATGAATACATTTAACATAGGCAAATAAAAGTATCAATTAAATTGCTTTCTGAAATTACATTCAAGCCCTAACAGAAGAGCCACTAGAAGTAAAAATTCTTGCAGTAGAAAAGAATCTTAAATGCCTATCTCCTGATTTAACAAAAAGTAGAATTATTTACCAAAGTTAAAATAATATTATTTAGGTTATCTTGACTTATTCCAATCTATTGGAATCACAATGATTCATGTTAAGTTGTTCCTAAATTAATGTCTCAATTTGAAAAATTAGATCTATTATTGTAGCATAGTTTTTCTATCTATAAAATTTAATATATTTTGTCTCTTTTTAGAAACACTAAGTATACATAAAATTTTCTATTTTATTTTGAAATTTATATTTATGATTCAAAAAATTGTTCACTTTGTGTATATTATTCCATTATTTCTTACATATGTCTGTTTAATGGCCTTTTGTTATAGATGTGGGGGGGGGTGCTGTCCCTGAGCTTTTGTGCTCAAGGCTAATGTTCTACCAGTCAAGCCACAGCTACACTTCTGGCTTTTTTTTGTTTGTTTGTTTGTTTTGGTAGCTACTTGGAGATAAGAATCTCAGGCTTTACTGCCCAAGCTGGCTTCAAAAAACAATCCCCAATCTCAGCCTCCTGAGTAACTAAGCTTATAGGCATGAGCCACCAGCACCTGGCTTCTGATATGTATATTTTCTTCTTCACTTTTTTCCTGTTTGCTGTTCTCTGATATTGTGTGGATTTTCACTCTTTTTACCTCTCTCTCTCTTTCTCTCTCTCTCTTTCTCTCTCTCTCGCTCTCGCTCACCCCCTTCTCTCTCACTTTCTGTACTAGAAGAGGCAATCTATGTAATGTTTAGTATTTTATGAACTTACAATGCCAGAGAGATTTTTCCAGCCCATTAAGTGGACATTATAACTAATGTAAAATGTGCAATTAAATAGATCCATTTAGATTCATTATTTTAAGTTGGAATCTACATACAATTTTGGAACATTTTTGAGGACTCTAGGGTAACAGGATTCTTTTAATTTTATTTCTTCCACATTTTTGCCATTTGTTAATTTTCTTCTTTAGTCTTTTTTTCTCCAAATATTTCTTTATTGAGATTAAATGAAGACATAAATTTCACGATACTGTGGCATAGTTATACTTAGCTAAAGTCAAAAAACATCTTAACCTTCACAATGTTATTCATCATTATCTTAATCTACAAAGATTATGAACTCTACGAACCTTAAAAAACTATTTCTTACAAATCAGATGATATGTATACTTCTTTTTGCTTAGTATCAGCTATCCCCTCTTTCTCTATACCCTATATATAAGGGTACTTGTATAATGGTACTTGTGATAGCATTTTAGTTCACCTGGATAATGCATATAAACTCTCTGATTTAATCCCATTTTCAGACTCCTAAATTTCTAAGGATTAGAAATTAATTTTTGTGTGTCCATTATTTAGCCGACAACAAAGAAGTATGTTTCAGTACTGACTGATGATAGGTTTGATAAAAGACCTTCTTTTGGCAGTGATTCTTACTGAATTCTTCCCCAATATAGGCTTGTGATATACTTGAAAAACTGAGTTTATCCCCTTGTACTCTACTTTGAGTGTAAACATCTTGTAGCACTTTGTGTTCATTATTATTCATTATTGTTCATTATGTTATATTGTATTATATAATAATATTATAATCACAATGTATTGTATTCACCATTCATTATTGTGTTCATTTTATATCTACTATTACATAATCATCTGCCACTAAACAAAACATAAAACAAACATTATGGTTATTATTGTGGTTTAAAAAGTTTGGAGGAGCTCAAATAAGAGCATTTTCTATGAGAATAGTTAAGATGTTTGCCTTGTCTATATTCACTTGAGCATGACTAAGATAAAGGATCCAATCCCAAATGTGTTTCATTCATACAGCTATTTCAAGAGATCTCAATGTCTTTACTGGATGAGCCTATTTCTGGTATTAATACAAGAATACATGTCCTTTTCATACTCCATCTCAAAAGGTAGCAAGACTTAGTGAACAAAACTTATCTAGTAAAGCTGGTGGATCATGGTCTCTACAGCCTACCCAAGCAGAAATTGAAAGTAAGAAGGATTAACTATACTTCTCTCTGACAAAGTAGACTTCAAGATAAAATTACTTGGAAGAGATCAGGAAGATTAATTTATGACAGGAAAGGAAGTGATCCATCAAAAGGTATCTCAAGGTTAGGTGTGGTGAATCATTTGTATAATCCCAGCTACTCAGGAAGTAAATACAACAAAAAGGAATAGGGGCAAGGTCAAATGGTAAAGCACTTACCTACCAAGCAGGGGGTTCTAAGTTCAAACTCTATTATAACCAAAATAAAAATGTCATTGGTAAATATAAATAGGCTGAGCATTGTTGCACCAATTTCAATGATACTACTGGCCATAAGGAATTGATAGGTCTAGATACAATAGTAGTCAATGACTTCAATACCCCACTCTCATCAATAAATCATCTAGACAAAAAGTTTAACTAGATATCTCAGAGCAAACTGCAACGTAGATCAAATGAACTCTTAACAGATATCTACAGAATAGTCCATTCAACAGCTCTTTAATATACATTCTTCTTAGTTGCACATAGAACTTTCCCTAAATAGATTATATTTTAGATTACATGTTTAAATAGGGATACAGGCAGACCCACTGCAACAATGAGATGTATAAGATGCTATGCTGAAAAACGAACTTTACAACTTTGGTGGAAGAGGGAAAGTGTAGTTGTGGAGATGGGAGGGCAGGGATGGTATGGGAAAAACAAAGGAGGAGGCAACAATGTTGATAAGAAATGTACTTATTACCTTGCTCATGTAATTGTGACCCCTCTGTACAGTATTTTCACAATAAAAAAACTTTCTAAAAAATAAAAGATTACATGGAAAATCATATAAAATCAAAAAATAATTTCCTATATCTTAGCAGGTCAAAATACAATAAAATTTAGAAATTAATAGAGAAATTAGAAAGGCTATATGAACACGTGGACATTGGACAACTAACTTTTTTTTTTATAATTTTATTTTATTTTATTTTATTTGTGAA
>NW_012267325.1:7579883-7634062 GCF_000151885.1 Dipodomys ordii
GGGGGGTTTAATTTTTTGAGTTCCAAGTATATTTTAGATATGAGACCCTTGTCCGTTGTATGGCTAGTAAAGATCTTCTCCCAATCTGTGGGCTTTCTAGTGATCTTGCTAGCTATGTCATTTGCCCTGCAGAAGCTCTGCAACTTTATGCAATCCCATTGGACAACTAACTTTTGAATGATCAGTTGGTCATTGGAGAAATCAGAGAAAAAAATTAAAATTTCATAAAATCAAATGAAAATACAGCCTAGCCTACAAGATCTAGCAAAAACAGTTTTAAGAAGGAAGTTTGCAGATACACATTCCTACATTAAAAATTTAGAACATTCTTAAATTAATAATCTAATGCTGGATCTCAAGCTCTTAGAAAAACAAGAAAAGCCCAAACATAAAATAGAAGGAAATAATAAAGACATGAAAAATTAATGAAATGGAGACTAATGAAATGATTCAAAGAATCAATAAAATATTTGGTAAAATATTTGGTAACCAAAGAATGATAGATAAGACCCCAACTAATAAAACTGAGATGGAAGTGGGGGATAACAATAAATGACATTAAAATTTGGAGAAAAATTAAAGCATATTTTGAAAAAAATACTTCAATAAATCAGAAAGTCTAGAAGAAAAGAATAAATTTCTAGACACACATTACCCATTAATATTAGAGGGTATAAAAGTTTAAACATATTTACAACAAGGCATGACACTGAAGAAGTACACTGAAGAAGTAATAGTCTTCCAACAATTAAAAGCCTAGGACTAAACAGATTAACTAATCATTATTACAAAGCTTTTGAAGAATAATACCAAAATAATCCTTAAACTGTTCTATAAGATAGGGGAAGCGTTGCTGCCGAGCTCATTCTACAAAAGCCAGTATTAGCCAGATACCAAAACTTGATAAGGACACAATAAAAACAAGACATTGTTGACCAATCCCCTTAATGATGATAAACCTAAAAAGTCATAATAAAATGCTTGCAAACTGAGCACATCACATTTAAAAAAATCATGATGTTAGTTTCATTTTAGTGATACAAAGATGGTTCAAATTACCCAAGATGAAAAACATAGTGAAACACAAAATTAAGACACAGAATACAGGACAAAACTCACAATATCCTCAAGAAATGTTAGAAAAATTCTTTGCCAAGTAACTAGAAAGAGGGAACATACATACCTGAAGAAAATAAACAATATATATGACAAACCTATACTTAAATGGGAAAAAATTAAAACATTCCCTTTAAAGTTAGGAGTAATACAAAGTGTGTTCCTTTGCTACCTATATAATAATATTGGCCATTCACCCAGTCTTGGACAAAGTTGTATATACTTTAGGTTCCTTTTTCTGGGAGTAAATTGTTTTCTATTGATGGGATTTCTTCCCATCTTTATTAATGCATGTAATACACAATGTGGTTTTTTTGTGTTAGTTAAGGTATAGTTATGCAGCATGGGGTTAAGAAATATTATTTCAGGAATTATATGATTCAACAATTGACAGATTTCCATGGATAGCATTGTTCAAATTAGACACACTAAACAATTATTGAAAACTTGGTGTCATATCCACCTACAAGATCAGAGATCACAAAAGTATGTAGGTCCGACTCTTGGTTTATAGAAATATTATTGTATACATGATATAGAAATAATATAGAAATATTATTGTACTTATGAGTACAATGCATCTTGATTAGTCAACCTTTCAACATTCTCACAAATCCCTCCCTGACCAACCCTTTACCTAACTCTTCTTAACTTTGTAGGATATACATTGCAGTTTTTACTGCATTCTCCCTCTCTACTCCCTTTAATTTGTCTGCTCCTTTCTCCATGATCCCACCTAAACCCTTTTGAGTACCCATTTCCTAGTGGTTTATAGTGCTAAGCTTTGATTTTTGTCCTTATAAGGACATGTTCTCCCTTGAATATACCTTATTTCAGTTGAAATATTTGTATACATCTGCATATTACTCAATATATCACTTATAAGTTTATACGCTAAATCTAGTTTCCACATATAGGGGAAAACATGCATCCTTTTCTCTCTGGGCCTGACTTACTGCACTTAACATAATTGTTTCCAGGACTTTCCATTTCTTTTATTTTTTTCCTAATTTTTATTGTGAAAATACCGTACAAAGGGGTTACAATTACATGGGCAAGGTAATGAGACCATTTCTTATCCAGCATTGTTGCCTCCTCCTTTGTTTCCCTTTCCCATCACATATTTGTAAGATGATTTCTTTGTTGCTTTGTATGTCCCTCCCCCACGGTATAGCCCGTTTTCACTGTATTTGATGCTGGTATAATTTGTGGAGGGGAAGGGAAAAAACAAATTGTATAAATAGGGATACCGGTGGACCCATTACAACAATGAAATGTGCAAGACATTATGTGGGAAAACGAACTTTACAACTTTCCATTTCATTTGTTTGTTTGTTGCTTTTGTTTATTTGTCCATTGTGGGGCTTGGACTCTGGGCCTGGAAGCTGTCCCTGAGCTCTTCAGTTCAAGGTAAACCTTCTACCATTGAGCCACAGTGCCACTTCCGGTTTTCTGGTGGGTAATTGGAGATAAAGAGTCTCATGGGCTTTCCTGCTCAGGCTGGCTTTGAACCACAATCCTCAAATCTCAGCCTCCTGAGAAGGTAGGATTACAGGCATGAGCCACTGGCACTGGCAAGGTCTTTCCATTTCTTTACAAATGGTATAATATCATTCTTTCTAATGGATGAGTAAAATTCCATTATGTATGTATACTTTTTTGACTCATTTGTCTGTTGAGGGGCATTTGGGCTGATTCTTTACCCTGGGTAAAGTGAATAATGCTGAAATAACCCAGAAATTTCACTCCTGGGGATTTGTCCAAAATATTATAATTTTTTAATTATCTTACTGTATTGCAATTCTTTATTCATGTATATACCTTTCAAATTTGTGAATTTCACAAAATTAGAACTCAATTTGATAAGGTAGTTTTCTTTATATTTTTGTACATTATTTAACAGTTTACTTACAACCACTTACAAGTATTTCATAAATGCATGCATAATTATATTGGAAGCACAAGATTCAAGGCTTTGACTCAGGTAACCCTTTTGATGAAGTAGAACGCCTTCATTTTGCCTCCTTAAAATCTATTGCTGTTTCAGTGTCCTCTTAAACTTATTCTTTTCCTCTTTCATAAAGTAGAATATATTTATCTTTCAATTGGCAGATTTCAATTAATACACTTTAATAAATGTTTAATTAAATGCCATTATATAATAGCAATTGTGATTTTATATAGAGACCTGAAAAAACTGATTTCAAAACTCAACTCCTGTACCGAGACCATCTCAAGAGATTTTAATCACTCAGCCCTCTTAAGTGCCAATGGCTGCAAACTATTTTAATGTAATCATCAGTTAACTGGTGTGCCAAATGTGAATTTGAAATCACCTAGTGCTTACATGTTTTCCGTTTAAACTGCCTTACATCTGTCCTGAAGTGTCATACAGAATGAAAATGTAGTTTATTGGTCAGAAAATATAATTCTAAACATGTCCTCATCCAGGAATAGCAAGCAAGACAAGATAGGCTTCAAGGGTTTTTATCAGTTGCAAATAATCCAAAATTTGTGAAAAGTCATTGTTATAACAACATTCAAGAAACTACAGCTCACATGATAATTTTACAGTGCCACTGATATGATCTGTGTGTTTGTGTCAACTTCTACATTGAAGTGTTAACCACAAGTTTATGGTGTCAGGAAATAGGTAGGGCCTTTGATAAATGATAAATAAATTTTGGGGAGTAGGTTACTTATCAACAAAGTTGATACTTTCCATTAAAAAAATCTCACCTGAGAGTCCTTTTTTCACATCTTAACATGCCAAGTAAGCAATTAGGAAGATGGACTTCACTAGAATCCACCATGATGCCATCTTGATCTCGGTTCTCCTGCTCATTAACCCCTAGTCTCAGTTACATTGATTTAGGCTCAGAAATAACCAAACAGGTCATTCAAGAATACCAAGATCTTACACTATAGTTTTAAAAAATAAGTATTTTAATGTAAGTCTTGTAAAGTATATTAATTAATTCAGTCAAAAATACGTTTGAACCAGATGCTGGTGGCTCATACCTGTAAATCCTAAATACTCAGCAGGCTGACATCTGAGGATCATGGTTCAAAGCCAGCTCAGGCAGGAAAATCTGTGAGACTCTTATCTCCAATTAATACCAGCTGTGGCTCAAAATGGTACAGCAAAAAGAGCTCAAGGACAACACCCAGGCCCCAAGTTCAAGCCATATGACTGACCAATTTTTTTTAAGTTAAAACTTTTGAAAAAGATTCATCTGTCTTCGATATATTGTAGATGTTGGGGAAACAGTGATAAGACATAGTATTTGCTATCATGAATAGAATAATTTTAGATAGTAGTAGAAGCCATGAGGGAAAGAAAAGAATAGAATAAGGGGCAAGGAGAAGACATATCACTCTAGTTCTATTTTTTTAAAAAATGAGCTTATCGGTTGACCCTTTTACTTCATTTCTGCTTTTTTTCTCTTGCTTGCTTGGATTTGTCTAATCTTTCATGTCTTCTTCCCTTCCCTTCTTTCCCTTCCCTTCCCTTCCCTTCCCTTCCCTTCCCTTCCCTTCCCTTCCCTTCCCTTCCCTTCCATTTATCCTTTCTTTCCCTTCCCTTCCCTTTCCTCTTCTGTTCCTTCTTCTCCCTCTCTCTCCTTATTCCACAAAAAATGAGCAATGTTCTGTCACTCCATTCTAACATGCAAATTTTTTCCTGTAGTCCTTATACTTAATGAATTTGTTTGGTATAAATTGTGAGTCACATTTTATATCCTTCACAATGTGATGACATTCCATCATCTTTTCCTTTAGGATGTGGAAAATCTGAAGCATAATTTGCCCTAAAATTTTTTGTCCATTCTATCAGAAATATTCTTCCTTTATCTTGTAATTAGTGAATATTCTAGGATGTGTTAATAATCATTCTATATCAGTCTTTGTAAGCCACATTCCATTTTTCCTATTATTCTCTTCCCTTCTTTTTTTTTTTTTTGGATCCGGTAGTGGGGCCTGAACTCTGGGCCTGGGCGCTGTCCCTCAGCTCTTCAGCTCAAGGCTAGCTCTCTACCACTTGAGCCATGGCGCCACTTCCGGCTTTTTTCTTTTTGCTTATGTGGTGCTGAGGAATCGAACCCAGGGCCTCTGGCATGCAAAGAAAGCGCTCTACCACTTAGCCACCTTCCCAGCCCCCTCTTCCCTTCTTTTAGTGGAAATGTTTTCTTTATCATAGCACATTTTAATTTGCCATTTGATGCGTCATTTACAAACTGATTCGTTATTGTCTCTATTAATTCTTTTGACAACTGTTTTATATTTGTTCCTTTTTATTATGAGTAGCGTAAAACTTTTATTTTGCTATATATTCTTCATATATTATTAATGTATTTGTCATAAGTAAAATAAGGAAAGAGTATTTTTTTATTTCAGCATGTTTATTGGGTTTTACAAAACAATTTTAACCTCATTCTATTCCTTTATCATTTCATCTTTTGTTGAAGTCAAATGAGCATTTCAAAAACTATGCTCAACATATGAATGGGAATTATTATCTCTTTTTAGAAATTTCTTTCAGAATGGATTCTTGTATATGTTGTTTCTTTCATTCTTATTTACCTTTGCTACTGTGTATCTGTATGCTAGCTTTCTTGTTTTCACCTTAAATAAATCATATTGTCTTAATATTTGTCTCTATGTCTCATGATGCCTTCCTCACCTCTCAGAGTCTCCTCTAAGCACTTAATTTTAAATTTTATAAATAATACTATATGTATTTATAATACATTTTAAACACATATGCAATGATTAGCTAATTAATTATTGTACTACCTCCCATACTAATGTTTTGTGATGCATGCACTGAACATCCATTCTTTTAATTTTTCAACTATAATTTTTTCACTGCAGAAAGACTTGTTGGATACTGAAAATAAATTTATGTGAGAATTAGTTCTGGGCACTGTTGGCTTATGTCTACAATCCTAGGCACTGAGGAGTCTGAGGAGTCTGAGATCTGGAGGGTTGAGGTTTGAAGTCCAGAACAGGTAAAAGAGTCCTTGAAACTCATATCTCTAAAATAATCAGCACAAAGGCCTGGAACTGTGCCTTAAGTGTTAAAGTGCTAGACTACCAAGCAAACCTAGTAAGCTTAAGCCTGGAATTCTAATCCCCAGTTCTATAAATGATGGTGATGATGATGATGATGATGATGATGATGATGATGATAGTAAACTAGATAGATATTGACTTGGCAAAGTTGGACTATATAAATACAATATATGAACAAATCCTCAAAAGTATCCTGGACTATTAATGATGTACCTAAAATAAAAAGGAAGTTGAACAGGTGCTAGTGGCTCATTCAGGAGGCTGAGATCTGAGGCTAGTAGTTCAAAGCCAGTCCAGGCAGGAAAGACTGTGAGACTCTTGTCTCTAATTAACTTCTCCCCAAAAGGCTGACAGTACAACTGTGGCTCAAGTAGTAGGGTGAACTAGTTCAGCAGTGAAGCCAACTAGACACTATGTTCCCTCCCCACAACTTTTGAGGGAAATGTTGGGAGGGGAAAAACTGGGAGAGAATAAGGGAGGAGGTGACACTGTTCAAAAGGAAATGTGCTCTTTATCTGACTCATGTAACTGTAACCCCTCTGTACATCACTTTTGCAATAAAAAAGAAAAATCTCAGGGACAGTGCCCAGGACCTGAATTTAAGCCTGAGGACCCATGCGCTCACGTGCACGTGCGTGCGCGCGCGCACACACACACACACACACACACACATTGGAGTGCTTCCTAGGTACCATTATGTCACTGCAGATTTTGTAAAGGCAGCTACTCCCTCAGCCCTTATGTTCACTGTGGTAGCTGGAGGGGCTGAGAACTTTCAATAATATTTGGTAAATGAATAAAGAACAAAATGACATGATCAGACTTTCAATTTAAGTTTTTCTGGAAACTATACAATTTGTAAATGGTGGAAAATATGGAAAAGAAAAGGAATTCTCATGAATTGCTGGTGCATTTGTAAACTGGTACCACCAGTTTAGAAAACAATTTACCATCATTTAATATTGTTACAGAGTTTAGGCATTCTAACAAGAGTGCAGTGTTAGCTCATGTTTTAATTTCCAGTTTTAGTGAGATAATATTGAGCAAGTATATACTCTTATTTGCTAAGTAAATTACTTGTTGGCAGAGCATTTTTCAGATCTCTTGTCTGTTTTCATTAGAGTGTTTCTTTTGTAGCTGTTGAGCTTTACAGTTTTCAAGTATTTTTAATGTAAGTCCTCTATCAGACACTTTTTACAGACATTTCATCCTAGTCTTTAGCTTGTCTTTTCATTCTATTAACAGTGTCCTAGTCTTCAATAAATAAGAAGACTGAATTATCAGGGTTTTTTTTTAGTGGATTGTGTACTGTTTGGCTTATATTATAAAGTCATCATAGTGACTTTATAGTTTTGTGTTTTGCATTTGTCTAATCCATTTTAGGTCAACTTATGTGAAAGTATAAGGTCTCCTTTGTTTTGTTCTGTTTCTTTGGAATCAATCGGTTCAGCATCATTTTTGGAAAGCTTTACTTTCTTCACTGTATCATCTTTGATCCATTGTCAAAGGTCGGTTAAGCATATTGATTTGTGTCTTTTGGGGGACGATTTAGTTCTGTTGATCTGGCTATTCTTTCATCAGCATTTTGCTGATTGATTACCATTACTTGATAAAAAATTATCATATAGTAGCAGTTTTTTGTTCATCAGTATTATATTGGTTATTTTGATATTCTACATTAACTTTGAGTCCAGTTATAAATATCAGAGAATAAGTGTCTGGAATTGATTGGAATTGAAGTGAATCTACAGTTCAAGTGAGAAAGAACAGACATGTTATATATATTAATTGCGTATTATATATTATACATTATTATATACTATATTATTATATAATATAGTATATATTAATTGCATATTAATATATAAATATGCAATGAATAATTGTTTTCAATTTTATCTGTAATTGTAATTCTTTTCTTCAGATTATTTTAGTCTTTATTTTTAACCTTTTTACTTTCCTAAGGCAGAAGCCTAGATTTATGTCTTTCCTAATATATGTATTACCATTCTCACTGAATCTGCTAATTCTTGAGTATAATGTTTATTTCATTCAGTTCAAAATACTGTTAGGTTTTTGGGAATTTGTGTTTGATTAATATATTATCTAAGGTTTCATGTTGTTTGCTTTCCAGGCATTCTGAGGTTTTCACTCAGTCTTGTTTTATTTATTTCTTGTATAATTGCTTTCATTTGAGAACATATATACATATATGTATGTGTTTTGTTTTGTTTTGTGTTTTTTTTTGTCCTGGGGCTTAAACTCAGAGCCTGGGCACTGTACCTGAGTTTCTTTTGCTCAAGGCTAGCACTCTACCATTTGTGCCACAGTGCCACTTCTGGCTTTTCTGTGTATGTGATACTGAGGAATCGAACCCAGGGCTTCATGCATGCTAGGCAAGTACTCTACCACTAAACCATAATCCCAGCCTGAGATTATATAAGACTTTAGTTTTTCAAGATTTTAAGATGTTTTTATGGCTCAGAATGTGTTCAGAGCTGGTGAATATTTCCTGTGATCTTGAAAAACTTGTATTGTTTTGTTGGGTAAATTATATTGAAAATAAAATCAAATCAGATTGATTCACAACACTTTTCACTTTAATTATATCCTCACTAATTTTCTGGTTGATGAATTCAGATTTAATTATTGATAGAAGAAAACTGACATTTTAAAACTTTAATAGGGTATTATTTCTCTATGTAATTTATCAGAGTTTGCCTTTCTGATTTTGATGCTCTTGTGTAATGTGCATGTACACTGAGGATTCTAATACCTCTAGGGTAATTAATCATCTTATTATGCAATACCTCTCTATCAGTGATAATCATCTTTACCCTGAAGTCTGCTTTGTCTGAAATAAATACTCCTGATTCAACTTTGATTTATTTGTGTGTAGATTTATATTTAAAGTGAGCTTCTTATTTTGTTTTATTTTATTGTTAAGATGCTGTACAGAGGGGTTACAGTTACGTGAGGAAGGCAATGAGCACATTACTTGTCAAACATTGTTACCTTTCCCTTCCTTCCTTGTTGTTGTCCAACTATCCCTTCTTGCACATAACACAGTTGCTCCTTTTTTCTTAAATCACTCAGTTTTGACATCTTTTGATTGGTGTATTCTCCTCTCATTTTTCAAACCTTAAAACTTATTCATAAAACAAAAGGTCTCAGCCCCTAAAAATCAACTTATTTCGCTTATGTGCAGATAATTCCATCATGGTATTTTATTATATAGATAAGAAATGTGTTTTACACTGTAGTCTAGCTTGATATAATAAAAATTTTTAGTGTAGTCAATTTAAGCAGTTTAAGGTAACTAAAGTGATTTAAACATAGTATATTTAGACATAGTTTTAAAATAATACTTGACTAGAATTTGATCCTTTTTCAGCCATTTCTGTTAGCAAACGATCCATGTGTAAGGCCAAAATCCATAGGTAAATCAAGTAAGGAAGAAATTAAAGTATTAAGAAGAATTGTTTTTAGTTTTAAAGAGGAGAAAGTATTCAATTTGAATTTGGGAAGAATAACTGTGTCATTTTGGAGGACAACTGAACTCAGTAGAAAATGAGTCAGGGGCCTACTGAAAGTTCTGAAAAATCATCCCAGGGAGATCTAAGGACTATTTGCCCTAAGACTTGGTAATAGAAGTAAGAATGAATGATTTACCCAGGTGTTAAAGAAATATACTAGGCTATACAATTAGATGATGTATAAGTTAAGAAGTAAAAGTGTCAAGGACAGTTCATGCTTTCAATATTGAGGGACTAATACAATGTTCTAAGGTAGAGAATAATGAAGCACAAAAGTTACTATTGTGCATGCTGTGTATGCTTGGTACAGCTGGGTAGATATTTTCAGTTGATGTTTTAACTAAATGGTTATAGAATTTATTCAAGGACTACAGTTATTAATCATTAGCTATCCTAAAGAATGAAATTAAGTAGTCAATTTCATTTGTAATAGTGTCACACATGTAAAATATTTAGAAATAAATTTAATGAGAGTCATATAATTTATAGTCTGAAGATGACAAAACATTCTTGAAAGAAATGAAAGGAAATCTGGATGAGCATGAAGCCATGCTGTGTTCATGGATCAGAAGAATTTTAAATATTTTAAGAAAACTATAGTCTTATAGTTCTTCTACAGATGCAGCACAAAACTACTCAGCATCCCAGCTGACATCATGGTGGCTAAGTTGATTTTAATGTTCACCGTGAATTGCCAGGGAACTGAAATCACCAAAGCAGTCCTGTTCTACAAATTATCTACATAGTTTTCACAGAAATCTAGAAGATTTGTAAACCATTTTTAAACTCATTTGTAAACCAATAAGTCTAATTTTCAAATGATTCATCAATTTCTCTCCTAAGCATATACTCAACAATGTTCCATGAAAACTTCCATACCAATGTTCATAACCATGTAATTCTTAATAGCTCAAAGTGCAAACTTCAAATGTCCAACAACTGATGAATAAATAAGTTGTTTATTAAAATATAAAGAAAATAAACTACTGATTCATATGATAACATGGACAAACCTTAGGAATAAAATGTCAAAAATGCCAGTGTAAAAGTTTACATATTGTATGATTTCATTTACTAAAATGTTTAGAATAGGCAAGTCCACACAGCAGATGAATTCGCCAATCACAAGTAAAGAGAAATGGAAAATTAATGCCAATGGGCACAGAATTTCTTTAGGGGTGATGAAAATATTTTGGAATTGGAAAGTGATAATGAATGATTATGCTACTTTGGAATATACTAAAAGCCACGGAGCTGTGCTCTTTAAAAGAATTAAGTCAGCTGGGCATCAGTGGCTCATGCCTGTAATCCTAACTACTTAGGAGGCTAAAATCTGAGGATTGCAGTTTGAAGCCAGTCCAAACAAAATCCCCATGAGATCCTTATCTCCAATTAACTACTAAAAAACTGGAAGTGGAACTGTGACTCAAAATATTAGAGTGCTAGCCTTGAGCAAAAGAGTTCAGGGACAGCATCCATGCCCTGAAGCTTCATGAACAACACATAATGGAAGAACAAAAATTAAAACATTCAATGTCACTAGAAATGTAGAGAAATGTAAACCAAAAAATAGAATATTTTTTTCTGTTGCCTTGGCAGATGACTTTAAAAATAACAAAGTAAAAATTTTACAAAACTTACAGGAAGATGATCTCATATACTACTGTGAAAATTGCAAATAGATCCATCTTCAGAAAAGAGTAATTTGGTAATTTGTATCCAGAACTTCATTAAAATAATTAATCTAATTTAGTCATTCTAATTCTAGGTATCTCATCCATATTTGGAAAGCTATATACAGCGAGGCACCTTACAAATTTGTATAAACCTATTCTTCTATTTCCATTAGAATTAAAGAATGAATTTATTTTACCTTGGGCTCTCTTTAGACTCTAGACTCATCAAAACCAATGACAATGGACAACAGTGTGAAATGTAAGGTGAACTATGAACTTTGTTTAACAATATTGAATCAATACTGGCCCATCCGTTTCAAAAAATGCACTCTGATAATGCAAAGTGCTAATAGGGAAAATCTTGCAGAGAGAAGAGGGATACATGGAAATTCTCTACTCTTTGCTCATTTTTTCTGTAAATTTGCTCTAAATATAAAACCTAGTTATTAAAAAACTTTTGCTGCAGTAAATTAGTGTACAAAATTATATACTGTATAGAATAAAAATATGCACATGCTTATAAAGATACAGACACATATTAAGATAAAACTACCTTTCTTTGCACCGTAATATTTAGATAGAATACTCTTGTTATTGTACATCTCCTAAAGGATATATATGCAGGACTAACACAGTATGCGGATGAAAAGAAAATGCATGTAGTGCTGTAAAAATGTGGTAGTAAAGGGAAATGGGTCTAAAGTAGATATTGGGAGTCTAAGGGTTTAGGAAATGTTCATTTTTGAAAGACAAAATGAGGCCAAGTATAAATCACAGTTGGTAGTTTATTACATTGTATTCTGTAGCTATTTCTCATCCTTGTGAAGAAATGCAGATGATGGATGATGGATTATAAAACTACTTACCCTGCTGAGCACCAGTGGCTCATGTCTGTAAGCTTAGCTACTCAGGAGGCTGAGATATAAGGATAGTAGTTCAAAGCCCATCTGGACAGGAAAGTCTATGAGATTTTTATCTCCATTAACCACCAAAAAGCCCGAAATACAGCTGTGGCTCAAGTAGAATGTTAGCTTGAGCAAAAAAGCTCAGAGACAGTGCCTAGGCCTGAGTTCAAACCCCAGGACTCCAGGACCAACACACACACACAGACACACACACAGACACACACACAAATAAAACCAACATAACCAATGTATATTTCCAATTTCCACATAACCAAAAATGTAAAGAAAATAAACACCTACCAATTTATCGAGGCTGATGATTATAACGTTCTCAAATGCTTTACCGTCTATGTCTTTAATGTGACAATCAGAAGAAGTTACTGGCAACAGAACAAGGATCAAGGGAGGAAGTCCAAAGATATACCTAAAAGAAACTAAATTCAACAGTCAATAAGAATGACTTAAATTTTCTATGTGGTTACATTTGATTGCAGTTTTACAAGAAGCTTATCATTTGTTTCTCTGTGTTTTTTTCTTGTGGATTTGATGGTTGAGCTCAGGACCTGTGCTTTCTCAGTGAGTGTTTTGCCACTTCAGATTTATCTCCACCCCTTTACGAGTTGTTTATTCCTTGGGTTGATGCTAACTTTTTGCCCAGCTGGCCTGGGACCATGATCCACCTACCTATCTATGCTTCCTGAGTAACTAAGATTACAGAAGAGTGTCATTGTGTCCCTTTTGTTTGTTGCTGTGGAGGTCTTGCTAACATTTTGCCCAGGTTGGCCTCAAAACCATGCTCTTTCTGTCTGTAATTCCTAAGTAACTGGGATTATAAGTGGAGGCCACTGGATACAGTGACCAAAAATTTTACTCTAATATTTGTGTGTGTGTGTGTGTGTGTCAGTCATGGGGCCTGAATTCTGGGCCTGGGCACTGTCCCTGAGTTCTTTAGCTCAAGGTGAGTGCTTTACTACTTAGACACAGCACCACTTCCAGCTTTTTCTGCATATGTGGTGCTGAGAAATCAAACTCAGGGTCTCATGCATACAAGGCAAGCACTCTACTACTGAGCCATCTTCTCAGCTCCTATTCTAATAATTTTTTAAGTTCAGCTTTGTTCTTGGATAGTGTAGGAAGAACCTTAAAAACTTGAAATTATGGGGGCTGGGAAGGTGGCTCAGTGGTAGAGTGCTTGCCTTGGATGCATGAGGCCCTGGGTTCGATTCCTCAGCACCACATGAGCAAAAAGAAAAAAGCTGGAAGTGGCGCTGTGTCTAAGTAGTAAAGCACTCACCTTGAGCTAAAGAACTCAGGCGCTAGCCTTGAGCTGAAGAGCTGGGGGACAGCACCCAGGCCCAGAGTTCAGGCCCCACTACCAGACCCCCCCAAAAAAACAACAAAAAAAAAACCTTGAAATTATGTAACAAAGTAGAATAGAACTTGGTGTTTAGGTTTCATCCGCTTTTTTTTGTACTTTTTATTGTAAAAATACTGTGCCGAGGGGTTATAGTTACATGAGCAAGGTAATGAGTACATTTCCTATTGAGCATTGTTGCCCATTTTTTATATAGAAATTACTCTTAAGGAACATGAGGAACAGGTGTATTGAATGCTCCAGAAAGACACATGAGGGGATACTGGCGGGTTCGTTTATTTGATTTTATATTGAACATCCCTTTAAGAAAAAAAATTTCAATAGGTAAGGAGGTACTGCACAGCTTTCAAAGTTACACATTGTTGAAATTTTATGATGTTATACAAAACCATAGTCCACTTGAAGGAATATCTGGTTCCTTCCTGGAGGCAGTTCTGTGGGAGGTCTACTCCATAGAATTATGGTCTTTCCAATGATGCACCATAAAGGATTTACTTCCCCAAATTCTTGCAAAGTCAACGTTGTACTTGGGATTGCTCTCATCTTTTCACTTTTCTATATGTGTCCCCAAATCCACATTCTGTTTAACTCCACCTCTGTTCAGCCTGTTGTCATGTTAGAAAAAAATAAATGATTTTTGTCTGTTTTTGGTAACCCTTCCTAAATGGGGGCAGTTGTTAAATTAAGAATGAAACTGCAGGGCACTGGTAGCTCATGCCTATAATCTTAGTGACTCAAGAAGCTGAGAACCAGCCTGGAAAGGAAAGTATATGAAATTCTTATTTTCAATAAGCTGGAAATGGAGCTGTGTCCCAAGTGGTACAGCACCAGACTTGAGTAAAAATGCTAAGTGACAGTGCCAAGGTCCCAAGTTCAAGCCCTAGCATGGGAACACACACACAAAAAACATGAAATTGCATATTGTATCATTTGGGGCAGTCAATATATACTAGATGAATAGCCAGTAATGTGTCTTTCTGTGAACTGAGTTCTGTTGACGATATACGGTCTGTGCTCTTTCCAAATAAATTTTATTTATACTCCCACTTTTCAGTGGGAAGACATTTCACATGCAAGTCTTTTCTAATTGAAAGTATGAACAGGCTTAGCACCTGTGGCTTATTCCTGTCCTATCTACTCAGGTGGCTGAGGTGTGAGGATTGTCATTCAAGGCCAGACTGCACAGAACAGGCTATAATCCATCTCTAATTAACAGGAACAATATGAGACTCGAGGCATTGCTCAAACGTAGAGCATCAACTGAGTAACTGCGAGGCTCTGAGTTTACATCTTGATTTCCCAAAACGTACAAACATCACTTCTTCAAACCCAAGTAACAACTATTATGACCATATCTTTAAGCATATTAAGGATATTATAAAGGACATGAGGATGTCATCAATTGTATTAGGATCTATCATATGAAAATCAGTACCACTACACAGTCAACTATGATCTTTGGTGACCCATGTTTTTGTTAAACATAAAAATGACCAAGATTTTTATAAACTTTTATAAACTTTATAAACTTTTATAAAAAGTAGGCTAGGTAGAAGTTATAGGGAAAACATTCTCACTTCTCATCTCCATATGTGAGACAAACACTTGTCACATGCATGCACACACATGTATATATGTTTATAACATATAATCATATTGATCTTTTGAATGAACCATTCTCAAATAGTATTCAGCTTTAACTCTTTTCTACTACCATTCTTTCCCCGGAGATCTGTATCCTTAAATGATGATTAATTGACAAATTGCCTCCGAGCTACATAGATTTTATAGAATCATCACTTTGTGGTGTCTTAAAGCTATACTTTGGGAGGAAAAAAACCAAAAATATTACAGGACACATTCTTTGATGAAATGTAGAGAATAGAACATATAATTAAATAATGGGATGAAAGTAAGATAGTTTTTACCATTTATGTTATTTTAGAGATCATCTCTTTTTTTTGTTTTGTTTTAATAACAATTCCTTTGGAGTCTTCTCTATTCAAGTTTTGAGAAATACGTGCTCCCTATGACCTGGAGGTATGGCTCAATGGGAGAGTACCTCTCTAGCAAGCATGAGGCCTTGAGTTCAAATGCCAGTATCATTTAAAAATATGTATAAGTAAAAAATATGTATAAGTGCTTCCCAAGTTTATTTCAATGTAATGTTGGATAGTATTTCTCATTTTAACCTGTGATGAGTTAGTGGAGAATTCATGGTCTTTTTATGTAGTACATAATATTTCAATCTCAAACATACTTTGCTTCTTCAGCATTCTTCTGTTGCCAGTGTTGTTTACTAAGTGAGCTTCATGTAGGCTATGGCAATGCAAAGCAATCAGGTTTGCAGGATGGAGACTTGGAAGTTGTGTTTGGTATGATTCATAATTGTGTAACTGAACAGCAGAATTTCAAGCTTCATTTACTTGATTTCTAAATGCAATCTTTAGTTCTCAAATTCTTCAATTCTATGAATTTTACTGCTTATCCACAAAATCTATTTAGGTTTTAAACTGCCTCTGGGACAATTCTATAAGCAAATCTATAATGTAAAGGGCCCTACCTTGTCTTTACGAGGTGAACTTTCCTCTGTAATTGCTTTTTTCCATACTACATATAGAGAAACATATTAAGACTATCTGGATTGAAGGTACTATAGAAATGGTCATAATGGGATAAGGACTGAATTTTACTGTGTGTGTTATTTCATACTGCATAGACTCCTAATTCTCTCCTCCCCCTGACTTTCCATTAGGTCATAGAAAAGACAAAACCATAAGCAACAATTGAGGGCAAGTATGTGCTTGTGGAATTGTCTTTAAGTCTCCTGAAGGGATTGAAACTGGAGAATTTGTTTTCAATGGGGAATTTGGTTAGAGTGGCTGTTGTTTAAAAATTCTTGTTGGTTTTTAATTTAAGCCAAATAACACATTCATTCCTCTGCTGCTTAAGTTATGGGGTCAAAGTGAACATAAATAAATTAGTCTTTAAAATCCACTAAATCTAGTCTTTTATCAGTTTTTCTGATAAAAGACATTCTACTGAATGTCCATCACATAAAACCTAGTTTTACTGGGAATTTAATTCCATAGCTACTCAATGTTACACTTAGCTACAAGTTATCCCTAACTTACAGGTGGAAAACGTGAGGCCCAAAGAACCTTTTCCCCCAAGTTACTATGTATGTAAAGAAGAGCCAGAATTCATATATAGTTTGCTCAGAATAAGGAGTCTAGAATCTTGGCTTTTAGTTACTGAGATATACTGCTTCCTATAGAAATAACTATGTGTGTTTGTGTGTGTCAAAGGAAATATAAAAACCCATTTTCCTCTATACCAACCTCATGAAGATACTTCCTGGCCGAGTTATGAAGTTATCATAGGCTCTTATTTTTAGAAAAAAAAGACACTAAATAGTATCTGGCCTTATTTACATACCCTGTATTTCCAGGTGAGAGGAAAAAATCTCTTAAAAATAAATGTGAATATGATATAAATTGATTTTATGGAAAATCCTTGCTGGTTTTAAGATATCCACACACAGATGTGGTGCCATTTTTTAATTCGATGTTCCTAATCATTCTCAGTTTTCTTTCTTTATTGCTATTATATTGTTTGGTCCTCATATAGAGTGAAATTAGCCTCACCAGACAGCCCAGTTGGGGACCTCGCAGAGAGTCTTCATCTACTTCAATGTGCTCCCCCCACCAAGATAAAGTGCACAAACATTCTATGGCCATCCTTGACAGAACTTAAGCTTTTGGAGAAATCTGTTGGGCTAAAAATGAAAGATACTAAATATAGCAATAATTATTAGCAGTTTAGAGTTTTAATATATTGTGTATATTGATAATTCATGATGCCTGACTAATATAGATATACTTCAGGAAATAAAAGCTCCTTATGAAAAGTACATGGCCTTGCTTTCACCAGCAGTGCACCAAAAAGCAATAATTTCAGGAAAATCGTGTTACAAGGAAAACCGAATAGCCTGGAATCTGAATTTCTGCATTAAACTCCTGGAGGATATTCCTTACAAAGCTTCCGTAATCGGGTACTGCCACATGCACTCCGCCTTCATTTTGTCAGTTTGGGGATCTTTGCTACCTATGAGAGGGAATAGCCAGGATCTGAATAGCCAGGAAGGCACACGTTGCCCTCTTCCACTGCCCTGTTTCTTGAGGAAGTTCTAGCGTAACCCGCCCCCCCCCCATTTTCCGCAGCAGATCCTCTTAGATCTCTTTTTCCTCTATTTTCTTCTTGCATTATTATTATTTTTAACTTTTTATATTGACCACATAGTTACCAATGAAATCCAGCTTATGTCAAGTTAGCGCCTGTCCATTTTAAACCGTTACTCTGAGCAAAGACATAATATATAAGATCTCATCGGGGTCTGCAGAATTTAGACCCAGGCCTATTTAATCCTTCATCAAGTAGCCAATATGTTCGTTAAGAATAATTTTTAAAAAAATCTGGCTTTTCTTAATGAAAACCCCTTGGACTCGGGTTCCCAGCAAAAGGCGCAAGGTACAGTCCCCGTCGGAAACTCCCAGCCTCGCAGAGGGGAAAAGACGGGGTTTTCCAGAGACTTGTCCCCGAGGGATTTAAAAGAGCGTCCCCAGGGGAGCTTTGCTTTCAGTTCTCTCGGAAGTTCGGAGCTGCAAGGACTCCGCTGCTCGCTGAACCCTGGCTGTCTGTGAGTAACCTGGCCAGACCAGGAGCCCGGGAGGCTGACTTGGGCGCCCTGGGGGTGGAGGGAGATCCTGGCTAGGGACGCGCAGATGGACTGAAGTTGGTAGCCCTTGATTACTCCATCCAAGGGAGCTGCCTGCAGGCTTGCACCTACAGGACGCTTCCCGCTGCCGGGCGCAAACGGCTAAGGGGCCACAGTACTCAGGCGCAGGTAGTGGCTGACCAGGGGAGAGGCTGTGCTCTCTGCAGGTCCAAAGTGCAAAGGCCCGGCGATTCCCGGACGTGCCTAGGCGCAGGAGTGGGGTGGGGGTGGGGGGGACAGCGCTTCCCGGAGTTCCCGGGCGTGCCAGGCGCGCGCCGACCAGCGCGCCCGGGAGAGGAGCGCTTACCATGGAACATGGTCTGCAGGAGGCGGGCGCAATCATGATGACCGCAACTGCAGCAGGAGCAAGCTCTCACCACCCATAATCACTCCCAGGACTCCGGTCTTCCGAGGAATTGCCACAAGCGGGGATGGGCAGGGCAGGCTCTGCAGCTGGTTCCTTTCACCCACGCCGCGCCGGCTTGCATCCATCCCGGGAGGGGCGGCACTCATCACTGCCCGGCTCCGCGCTGTGTCTTTTCCATAACTTCCGTAGGATCAGCCTGCAGTGTACTTTCAGTTTCTACTTTGTGATTGGTCTGCAGGTTCAACCTTTGGGTTTATCCTCTGAGCCACTGCCGCCTGTAACTGAGAACAGGACCAGGGAACTGTGCAAAATTTCAAAGTACTGACAGAAGTAAACAGCTGGTCTTCTGATTCAGGCCAATGTTTCTTTGTTCTTTTTTTTTTCTTTCTTTCTCTCAGATGATCCTTTGACGCCTTGGCAACACTGAGTGACTGGGCGTGCAAACCATCAGTTGTTCCTATGTCCAGGGAAGTTCACAAATGTGCTGGGCAAAAGCGGGGCTATGCCAAGCAAACGCCACCAAGGAGGCGTCGCCGCTTTCTGCCGCGGATGTGTCAGGCGCTGCCAAGTCATCTTGTTAAAAAAAAAAAAGGAAGTGAGGAATGATTAAGAGGGTCACACCCTCTGCCCCTCCAACCTCTCTACTCAGTTTCTTCCCTGGATCTTCTGTACGTGCACCTGCTCAGGTAGAATCTTAAAGAAAAACAACTCTGTGGTCCCACCTAATCTACTAGGTAAGTGCTGTCTGGAGAACCAAACCTCAAGTTCAGTCGAAGACATAGGCATTAATCATAATATTAGGATTGTGTTTTATGTGACTTGGCTAATAAATCAAGCTCTCCATTTTGTCTGTGTTACTGAGGTATTATCCTTCCCTTTCCCCCGCCCGCCGCCAAGACTGAGTTTCCTACTTTAGCTTGGCTTTTGATACTCTGCATAAACCCTTCTTAGGACAGGTGAATAATGCAAACCAGTCATTGTTACATAGGTAACAACAATGGCTATCATTCATCTAGCATTTTCATTGTGCCCATTATTTTAGGAAGTATTTTGCATATATTGCCGCGGGCAAGACTTCCGATGAAACAGATCATTTTCTGGTCTGCACTTTACATTTGTGGGAACAGAGACTTCCTTAAATGACATGCCAGGTTCACTTAGCAGAATTAGGAAAAACGCCCCCAATGTCTGACTCCCAAAATCCATGCTTGGAGTCTGTGTGTTGGAAGAGCCAGGGAATACCTCAGTCATGAAGAACTTGATGCCAGGAGGGCTGTTATGTCATGTGGGTGTGTCTTTGCCCTGCTGTGAGGACCTGAGGAAAGGTTTCTGGAGTTCATGACCTCTGAATTGGCACTTGAAGGGGAATGAACTTGGAGCTGGTGAAGAGCTCCTCATTCTGTTATAATGTAACAGTGAAGAGGCAAAAGGAAGGAGGGAGAGAAAAAGAGAAAAATAAATTAGTAAGACAAAGAGGCCCAAGCCTTCAATTTGCATATTGATTCCTTTTTAAATCTTGCTTCAATCTGGAGACTAGTTTTGTCAGTTATCCCTGCCAGGTGGCTATGGAGACTGCCTAAGGGATCTGTCAGCTTTCCCACAATTCCAGAGCAGCCAGATAGCTGATTATACATCTCAGCATCTGGCCACTCTACTGTGTAAAAAGTCCTCAAGAGCATGTGTGATCTGGGTTCTGTCAACTTTCTTTAAAAAAAAAAATTCCTTCCTTTCTGCCTTCCTGCCTGCCTTCCTTTCCTTTCTCCTTTCCTCCTTTCCTCCCTCCCTCTCTCTCTCTTTCTGTCTTTCTCTTTGTCTTTCAAAATCTTTGGGTAGTTGTACAAAGGAGGCGTCATATAACAAAGCATTCTCAACATTCTCATCCCCTTCAACATTCTTATCCCCTTTTGACCCAACCTTTGCAGGATATAAAATGAGTTTTTCACTGCATTCTCTGCCTTCATTTATCTTCCCCTCTCCCCTTGGCCCCACTACTTCTACTGGATGTACCCATTTCCTGGTGTGGATTTGGCTGGATTTTGACCTAGTCTTTCTAAAAGATTATACTGTTGAGTTCTCCATAGGGTCTATTAGTCTTCAATTAACCCATATGTAACCACTCATGTGCCAGCCATTGTGTTTACCTATAGATTTATAGGCACCATCCAGCTACCACAAATGAAGGAAGCCATGAAACTTTTGTTTTTCTGGATCTGGCTTACTTCACTTAGTATTGTTTTTTCCAAATGTTTCCATTTTGTTTGTGAATGTTATAATATTCTTTCTAATAGATGAGTAAAATTCCATTGTTTACTTATAACACATTTTCTTGAGTTATTCATCCACTGAAGGGCATATGGACTGATTTCATATGGTGAATAGTGCCGCAATGAACATGGCTGTGCTGATGGCTTTACTGAAACCTTGTTTGTCTTCTTTTGGATAAATGCCACCTTTCCCCTCTTGGTACCCATTTCAATCAAGTTCACTATAATCCAACCATACTGGCCTTTTCTTCCTTATGCCCAGGCAAACTTACTTCCATGTAGAAGGTATCTAGCACATGGTTGGCATTCAGTATTGCTGAGTGGCAGGATGGGAGAAGATGATAACATGAAAATGCATGGAGGGATATGTGTGTAAAAGAATCTATGTGAAAGCAGAAAGAAAATAGAAAGAAAGAGGAAAAGAATAAGGAAAATAGATGAAATTAGGAAACAGAATGGAGTGGGGAAAGTCGAGTACTTCCAAAAATTTTACTGCAATTTAGACAGGGAAGGTAAGAAGTAGACAGAGATAAGGTTGGGATGACTATGTTAAAGACAGATTCTCTAAACAGACAGAGTGATAGAAGTAGGCAGCTAACTGTTTATAGCTTGGACTTGTTACTTTATTTTATTTTTCTGTTGTTAGCTTTACGGGGGCAGAGTTAAAAACCATCCATCAACAGTATTCAAGACAGGAAATCTGTCTTCCCTTCTGATGCAACCACAGAAAGCCTGGCAGAATAGGAGCATGTACATAAGCAAACTTTGGAAAGATGAAGAGTTCAGGCATGGGATATAAACTCCTTTTTAGATTGTATCTAAATGTGGAGAATCTCTTTGTGAGAGAAATTCAGAAGCATTGAGAATGTTTCTGGATATATGAAAATGGGCACATCATAGCTGCATGAAATTATGAATGAATTCTATGAGAAAATTAACATCACATTGAAAAAAACTCTTCAATGCTGTTAGTTGCTGCTATAGCCAACTGAGAATTACAATGTCACAAATAACATTCAATAAGTATTCAAAATACTGATGATTTAGGATTAAAGAAATAGATTAGTTCTTCATTATTATAAGATTAATGAATTCTGCAGAAAAGCCCCCAAAGAGACAATGCAGTGTGTATATATATATATATATATATGTATGTATATGTATATATATATATATGGATTGTGTTCAATAAATATGGAAGAAACATTACCAGAATGGTAAATGTAGCTTAATAGAAAGATTGAAATAAAATAACATGGTGTCAACAAAAGAGAAACCTGTTGAAGTTTAATATTTTAGTGCTTTACATTCATCAATCAAAATAATTATCATTAACCTGAAAATATTTTCTTGATTATGATCATTTTACCCACTTCTATGATCTGAAATTTGAATTCTGTTTTTATACATGGATATTTGCTGAAGTTGCTATTATTTAATTAATTGTTATTTTTAATTTTTTTTTTTACTGGGCCTGGGCCTGAACTCAAGGCCTGAGTGCTGTCTCTAAGCTTTTGTGCTCAAGGCTAGTGCTCTATCACTTGAGCCACAGCTCCACTTCCAGCTTTTGGGTGATCAAATGGAAATAAGAGTCTTAAAGCCTTTCCTGCCCTCCTGGTTTTAAACCATCCTCAGATCTCAGCCTCCTAAGTAGCTAGGATTAAACATGTGAACCATTGGCACCTGTCCCTATTTTTAATCAAAATACTTAACATGTTACAAACCCACATACAAGACACACACACACACTTTAGCATGCACACATACATATATATTAGAACCATACAATTTATGTGGCTGCACAAGGTCTTGGCCTTTGAATGGTCCCTCCCTGGTTTAATAATGTACTGTTGCCACCTAGAAATTCTCAATTATTTTTGGTGAAAGGAATTCTTATTTTCACTTTTCACTGGGCTTCACAGGCTCTATCACTGATCATGCATACCAAAAAAACATGTTACCTAAGATATAAAAATAACAATGCATAGCTTTAAGGTGGTTTCAGTGTACTGAAGAGAGCAGTTATTAAATGTGTAATTTCAGAAAAGAAGAATACTCTATATAAGTGATGCATCATTTGAACCAGGAATTCAAGGAAATCTGAACCTAATGTATAGTGAAATTTGAAAACCAAATGGAAAAACACATTAATGATCTATAATTCTAAATCGGATCTGTTTGATTTTCCAGCCTGAGTTTCTTCAAAATGAAGACTGAATTTTATCAAATGGTTAATATGCAGTTATTTATAAGGTCATTTATTCTAGTTATACTCTCAAAGCATAAAAACAACACAATGCTAAATTTAAGTTGCTAATATTTTACTTAGAATTTTGTAATTATGCGTAGAATTAGGATTTAGTTGTCCGCTATGCATATTCAACTGAGACTGGGCTCATTCTGTCAAGAGTTCTCTAACATGGACTTGAGAACTACAATGTAGGTGCTTAAGTATTTTACAAATTGTTTGTTACTAGAAGACTTAGCACAACTCATACTTGTTCCATGGTATGAATTCCAGGCATGGGATAAAACTGTCAGTTCCAAGTATTACAAAAGTAAGCATAACACGATTTGTTCTAAAGGTTTATCAGAATGTGAAGAACATTGTTGGGAAGTGTATGTCAGCATATCAGAGATCCAGAGTCATGCAAAAAATAATGAAATTACCCAGACAGCATGCTAGAAGAGCGAAAAGAAAACTCTTGCAGGAGGAAACTTGAGACGCAAGCACTGCAAAACCCACCAACAAACCCAACAGAGTGGCAGCAAAATTGGAAAGTCAGCAGTCGGTGTCCCAGAAGGCAAGAAATAGTGGAATTTTAAAATATATTAATCAGTACTTTCAACAGTCAGAGAACAGTTGAGCAAGATAAAGAAAATTTAGTGTCCACTAAATTTGGCAGTGTAGAGATTGTCTATAGCCCACAAGACAAGCCTCTGAGATTTTGAGGTATAGATAGATTTGAGGAAGAGTGTGAGGAGAAGCACATAAAGTGAGAGGAGAGCATTTCAAAGATGTTCAGTAGTGATGAAAGAAATACATACATGGGCTGAAAAGCATGAAGATGTAATTTAAGCTTTCATTATTGAGGTCTTGAAAATGTTAATAAAATGAGATTCTACACAAGGAGGCAGGGATAGAATTAAGAAAGTAAAGATCCCTGTTATTTTTTTTCTTATATTCTCTCCATTTTACTTTCGTCTTTAAGACTTTAAACTCTGAAATCAGAATTCATTATATATCTTTTGCCTGATTTTATGCTACTTATTGAAAGGTCTTTTATGACACTAGAAACATTGCTGAAATAAGTGTTGGCTTAAAAACTCCACTTAGTGTTAAGAGATAGCAGCTATAGCTTACCTGAGCTTTGTTTTATATGCTAGATTTTGAAGAGACTATGTCCTTAACCACATCCTTTATAGACAATCAGAAAAAAATTACACATATGACACTTTTCTTTACACAAAGAATTTGAAGTAAATGGAAAAATATTTTGTTGAAATCCCTTGATAGGTTTCCATTGTAATATTTGGTAACTTTGTGAGGCTATTGATTTGCTCTTATGAGCTCTAGAGCAGCAATACTTATGTCTCTTTCAACCTAGAATTCTCTGCAATCAACAAAATGCCTGTCAAGTAATAGACTATGTCCTGGTGTAACCTGAGGAAAGGGAGACCCCAGACTATACAAGTCTTGTTTTTCCTATAACGACTTAGTTCTCTGAGTAAAGCTGCATTCACATACAGGAATGTTTCAACACCAACTACTGATTGGTATTGCGATGTCTATGGTTCTGGCAAGGCTATCAAAATTCTAATATTTTATAGAAATATAGAATACTTTCCTAACATGGAAGGCTGTCTTGTTTAAGTCTTTTTATTGATAGATTAGAAAATTAGCCCAATCACCCATTAATGGCAGCAAGCCAGGTTTGTTTGCGCATAGTTGTTATTGTCTAGGTCTCTTGAGACACACATGAACTTATGTACATGATATGGAATGACTAAGTGTGTTACAGTAGTGAATTTAAATGTACAATGATTTTTAGGTCCCACCCCCAAGTTTCTAGAGTATTGTTTTGTACTGAGTATTTGAGTATTTGTACGAATATTGGGTCTATGTTCATTAGGAGCCAATTAAGAGGTATACTAAAAGCCTGGAACTATCATCAGTGTAAGAACAATACAGAAATTCGAATTTTCAAGGGACTCAGTAATAAGCCATTGAGTTTGACACATCAGATAATGATTTCTTAAAACAGTGGAGGAAAGAATCCATATATTTCTTGAGCATATAATTTATATTCTTCTTAACTTGAAGCCAGGTGCTTTGATTTCTTTGTATTTTACTTATTATGTTAGCAATTCTGCTGCCTACTTAAGAACCTTTTTAATTATGGCTCCATTTTTGTTAGCATTTTTGTTGTTGTTAATTTTTATTGTTAAAGGGGATGAACAGAGAGACTACAGTTACATGTCAGGTAATGAGTACATTTCTTTTTGAACACTGTCACCCTCCCTCATTTCCTCCCAGTTTTTCCTGCCCTACCTCTTCCCAGTTTTATGACCAATTTTTTTTTCTGAACTTCTTCAGCAAGACATTGTTTTAACCAATGAAATGGAAAATGTTCTATTTGCTGTTGTGTGCGCTTGAAAAATGATATGCTATGTAATATTCATTCTCTGAGATCTTTAAATATTTGGTTCAATTAGAAAAATGGGGTTTGATTCTTATTCTAAACCGACACAGATTATAAATTTTCTATTCTAAAATAAATTTATGAAATCATTCCCTTTATCAAAAACAAATGTCTCTATATATTAATATATTTGAGTGCTTTTAAGCTTTTCAGTATGTATTTCCCTCTTTCTTTAGATGTTTGTATAACCAAAAATAATACAGAAAGACAAAAACAAAAGACAAAAACAAATATGAGGTGCACACAAGTACTGACTATTCAAGAATGATCCAACAGTCAGTTGAGATTAGAGATATTTTTAAATGATATAAAATGATGTTTATCAAAATGAATGCCAAGAAATGGAAGCAAGAGGTTTTTGTTACTTTACCCCCACCCCTTTGTTTTTTATTTCTGTACTTTTTGTCTTGTATGTAAATTTATGTTTTGGGTCTGGATAAGGGAGAGCACAGAATAATGGGACAAAGGGTGAACAAATACAGCAGTGATACTCAGTAGACATTATGTTGAAAATGAACTATACAACTTGTCGGGGGAGGAGGGTTGAGAGAGAAAAACTGGGAGAAAAAGAGGGAAGAGGTGATACTGTTCAAAAAGCAATGTACTCATTACCTGATTTGTGTTACTATAACCTCTCTGTACATCATCATTGCAATATTTTTTTAAAGAATACAAAACAAATACCAGAATACTGAATCTAGAAAAGTAACAGGAAATATCAAGTAGGTCACATTCATAGATTGATGGCTGTTATTTTACTCTTGGACATCACAGTCTTATGATTTTAATTTTCTTTAGTTTCCTCTGAGTCTTTTTAGTCCTGATGACCTTAATGAGTTTTTGTGGTGTTGTCTGAATTTGACCTAGTACAGTTCCTTTTTCCTTTTCTTCCTGTAAAATCTTTATTGAATATTCAACTGGAAAGGGGAATACTGTAAACAAACTTTTTGGCAAACCTTAACAGTAGACTTCTTTGTTAATAGTTCTCTTTTGGTAATTTCTTAGTGTGTTGGTCCAACTAATTCAATATGCCAAACAAGGAATGCTGCTTTTCTGTGTTTCTATACTGCCTCAAACAGTATACATTTCTAAAATGTATATTTCCCAAGGTAATGAGTTTCTTCTGCTTTAATGCATGAACAAAAGTTTTGCGTAGTTATCTGTTCCCATAGTATATATGTTGGTAGAATATAAGGCAAATGATGCATAACGGTAATCACTTCAGTAATAATTTTACTCTTCCATTAACTTATGAGGTTCCTTGAAAAGTTTTCAACTGCTTACCATGATAAATGTGCTGTACACATCCTATGAGAGTACATATGGCTTTCTTGAACTTTATTAAGTAGGTTCAACTTTATTCCTGGGTACATTTAAGAATGACCTCTAAAAGCACTCAAGATTTTCCCAACTCTAAATAATCTGTTAAATTCAACACCTAATTATTCAGGAAATCTTATGAGCTACACAATTTTCTAGGTGCTCAATCTCCATCAGTATTCAAAGTATAAAAAATAATTTGTTTAATCACATTCACATATTAGTGGAAAATACAGGATATATAATAAAGTAGAACTCATATAAAATGTTAGACAGTTATTAAATTATATGGAAAACATATAGAATTTGTTTTTGGCATTGTGAAACGAGTACTGTGAATATAAAATGAACTCAGTGAGCAGTAGAGATTTTTCTAAAATTTTTAAATTGTTGTTTTAAAGGTTATGTACTGAGGAATTACCAGAAATCAGGTAATCAGTACATTTCTTATTGGACAATGTTACCCCTTCCTTTACTTTCTTAGTTTTTCCCTCTTGCCCTCCCCACCATGCTGTATAATTCATTTTCAGGTTAGTGTCTAGTGAGTACCACTGATGCATTTGTTCACCCTTTGTCCTTTCATTTCTGTGTACCCATTTCTCTCCCAAAGACAGATAAACAGACAAACAAGACAAAAGAAAAGAAAACAGAAACAACAACAAAGAATCCTCTTATTTCCATTTCCTGGAGTTCATTTCTATAAATATTATTTTATATGATCAGATGCACATAGGCATGGAAACTTTGTGTTCCTCCCCTAAGAATTTCCTCCTTTGGTTTTTGTGTGAATGCCTAGAATCTTGTACAATTTATCATGTATTTTAGAGCTTGCTTCCACATATGGGGGCAGTCGTTCCATTTGTCTCTCTGAGCTTGGCTTACCTCACTTAACATGATCGATTCCCTGCAAATGACATAATATTATTCTTTAAATGGCTGTGTAAAATCCCATGTGTATAGGTACCATGTTTTTTATCTACTCATCTATTTTAGGGCACCTGGGCTGTTTGCGTAACTTGGCTATTGTGAATAGTGCAGCAATAAACATGAATGTGCAAGTGTCCTGGCTTGTGTTGTTGTGAGTAGATGCCCAGGAGTGGTATGTCTGGGTTGTAGAGAAGATCTAAGTTTAGTTTAGTTTTTTTTTTTGAAGAACCTCCAGGTGAGCAAGAGAGCTTTAAGGCAAGATTATAAAGAGGCCATTGGATGAGTCATGGATATGTATATAAGAAATACCTCCTGGAAGCTGAGCACTGGAATCTCTGTTATCTTAGCTACTCAGAAATCTGAAATTTGAAGATCACAGTTAGAAACTAGCCCAGGCAGAAATGTCTATGAGACTCTTATATTCCCCTCCCCCCCCCAAAAAAAAGAAGAAGTGTAATTGTGGCTCAAATTTTAGAGCAACAACCTTGAGCAAAAAAGCCAAGTGAAAGTATAGGGTACAAGCTTCATCATTGGTGCACATGCATAAACACACACACACACACACACACACACACACACACACACACAGATATGAAAGCAAGCAAGATGTAGCTTGTCTGCATCTAATCATGCTTCTTTCTCCTTCCTTTCCAATGGATACGGCTAATTCAGCATAGCTTACAGTCAGGATTTCCATCATACTCATTCCTTACTCTGTGGTACCCTGGCTGCTTTCTACCATGCCCAACATTACAGTGGATTAGCAACTAGTTCCTGATGATATTACTACTTCAAAAGCCTTTTTAAAATGATAAAAAAAACGTAACACATAAAGTTCAAGCATTTTAAAATGGAGACAAAAATTTTAAAAAGTGAAATTTTATCTATTTTGCTTCTAACAACCACACTGATATCATACTGCATACTTTCTCTCTGCACATATAAACGTTCATGCAAATATATTCATATATGTACAATCCAAATAAAATAAAACTGTTCCTCTTATTGCAACATGTTTTGTAGGATATCAGTCTTTATATTTATATTTCAGTAAGTTATTTCCTTATCTAATTTCCTAGATGCTCAAATTTACTAAATTAAATCCCAAATGTCCATTATACTGTAACTGTGGTTTATTTTATCTCCTTATTATACCAAAAAAGCACAATCTGGGCCCTAAACATGTTCACTACCTAGACAGAGATCTCAGTGGTCATTACTAGAAAAATATGAATTATCATTGTTTTTCCCATTTTAAGAGTTTACCTTTTCTCATTTAATTAAAATTCATGCTTTGATTTCTTATCTTTTCTTAAAAATAAAAATGACTCCCAGTTTGTGGTCACTTGGATAAATGCCCAGAAGTGGGATTGCTAGGTCATAAGGGAGCTCTATGTGTAGTCTTTTGAGGAACCTTCATACTGCCACACTAATGCTACCAGCACACCTATATTTATCATAGCATTATTCATTAAGATATGGAACCAACCCAAATGCCCCTCAGTAGATGAATTGATCAAGAAAATGTGTTACCCTGAGTATTTTATACATGTTTATCTGGACTAGGGAAGGGAAGGGAAACAACAAAGGGGTGTGACAAGAGACAAAGGGAGAAGAGAACCTACACAACAGCAATACTCACAAGACAATATGTTGGAAATGAGCTATATAACTTAGGGGTGGTTTTGAAGGAGGAGGGAAAGAGGAAAAAAATGAGGGAAGGGGTAACAAGTTAGACAAGAAATATAATCACTACCTTACTTATGTAACTGTAACCTCTCTGTATATCACCTTGACAATAAAATTTAAATTAAAAAGGATTCCTCCTAATGTCATGAACTTACCTACTTACTTTTAACAGTAGGAGTTTACCAAGTTATTGTAAATTATAACCATTACATCAAAAATAGAACTTCTAAGGGAAGATTGACCTGTCCTTAGAGTTCTTTTTCTGTCTCTTAAAAATGTCTTTCTAGGCGCTTTTCTGTAGCTGTTCTCTATAGTTATATCTCAATTTTTCCATTAATAGTTATTTGACAAGTTTAATACATGGTTAGGCTTATTTGCTTCCAGTTGTTTTCAATGTTTTTTTTTTCCTTGAGATTTAGTTATATAGAAATGCCTAAAACAGAAAGTTTTGTGTGGAGTTTTATTTGTTTTTTTATCCCAATTGCTAAATAGTTTCTTCATATTGGAATATGAAGTTCTTTGGGGGAAGAGATGTATAATTTATAAATGATCTATAGTTTTAAAGTTACTTAGTTTGGATGCACTTGCAAGTCTACTTAGGGTACATTTTTATTTGACTTGTCATATCTGAATCATTTGACACTTTTATTATTTTGTTATTTTCCTTTCCTATGTTTCCACTGACAACACTTTGCTAATTCGTTCTTATTTTGCAGACTTACTCATCCTTACCCATTCTCTGTCTATCCTAATATTTCTATTCCTCAGGGTTCCTCCCTTGGCACTATGCTCTCATGATGCACTTTCTGTGTCACTTCATCAATTCTGATGCTTTAACTACAGTTTTACCAATGCTTCACACATGCATTAGCTACCCAGTGGGACCTCAGTTTTCAGCCTTGTTATCCATACTACCTGAACTTCTCAGTGATATCTCAAATTCAGCAGATAAGAACTTGTATTGATTTTCTACTTTATTCTCTCCACTCTGCATCTTTCCCAAATGTGTACTTTAATATTCTATTCATCACCTAGACTCTAATTCTAGGAAAATAGATATTAATTTCTCGATAGTAGCTACTGTATCCTATTTTACCCAATCTGGCTACCTTTGTTTGGGTTTTGGTTTTATCTCTCCTTGATAAAAAAAAACCTCCCTACTAGGTTTTCTCTAGAACAATGTTGTTACTTACAGTATTTCAATGAAAGTCCATTTTTATTATGAGGGTATGTTTCATTTGCATCTTATAGCATACAAAGTCTTAGTGATTCATTGCCTTTTCCTACCATCCTCCAATACCTGATGCTCCACCAGGTATGCAACACTCAATATTCTCAAACTTTCAGACTGCCTGAAGTCTTTTTATGCTGTCTTTTTAGCCTAAACACCTTTCACATTTCAACCTACAAGTTAAGTACAAGTTTAATTTCCTCAGGGACATTTTATCTAATATACTTGTATGAAATAACGGCTTTATTTCTGGCAAATGCCTATTTGTTGTGTTTTGATGGCTCTAAAATGTTATCATCTCATAGTGAGAAAATTGCAAGTACAGACTGTTATTCTGTTTGTGATACCTTGGAAACCTAGCATCATGCTTGTTAGGTATTTGATGTATGTTGAATGAATGGATGATTTCTGCTGTTTCATAATCACATGATCAGACTTTTACAGGTTCCAAGACACCTATTTTCTTTGTGGTTTTACTCTGAATATTTAGCATAGTCCATGGACATTAAGGGACTCAGTAAGATGGGGCTAGGAAGGTAGCTCAGTGGTAGAGTGCTTGCCTCGCATGCATGAGGCCCTGGGTTTGATTCCTCAGTACCACGTAAACAGAAAAAAACAGAAGTGGCATGGTGGCTTAAGTGGTAGAGCACTAGCCTTGAGCTGAAGAGCCAAGGGACAGCGCCCAGGCCCAGAGTTCAGACCATGATGGACAAAAAAAAAAAAGGGACTCAGTAAGAAGATAACCAGTATTATATTGGAAGAAGATAACTGGTAATTAAGATATAGGTTAATTGATTATCTCACTTCTCAGAAATTCAGATAGACTGACTCCAGCCTTTAGATGCATCTAATTTTTGAAAAGTAAATATACTATTATAACTGTTTTATATGTATTTGATAACAGTTGCTCTACTAAGGGTCTTAATGCCACAGACTTAATACAATATGGATTGATTACAGTGTAGAAAGGAACAATAGTTTCTTTGAAAAAAATTTCCTCCAGATTGATTCAATATCAAGCAAAAGTGTGTGAATGTTCTATGGTAAAAAATAGACTTGGTAATGTAGGACTGTGAAAAGGAAGATAACTTAGTTAAATATGAAACAGACTGTTATATGAATCCTTTAAACATCTTTCTTTAAATAATTGTATTAAATGAACATGCTTTCATTTTAATGTAAGATCAACTGTAGTTAATTTATTCTCTTATTTCTTCCTTCGAACAAGACATTTTAAATAGAAGAGAGTGGCTTTAGAAAGTATTTTAGAATTGTTTGGGTTTAGTTACACCATTTGATTTATGGAGTTATTTGGTTATAGCAATATTTGTGATGACTAACAGTGGTTTCTAGATGGCCCTGTAAATAGTTTTTGTAAGTGTCTTGGCACATGATACATTATATTGCATAAACTGAGTCCATAAAATATGTTATAAAACAATTTGGGAGTTGGTTTTGCTGTTCATTTGAAATGTGTGTTTTGGATAGATTTATAAAATACTTTACCTGAGTTTGATAGGTAATCATTGGATAATATTCATAATATAATCATTGATGAATGAGTGGTAGTTTCTTTAAAATTAATGTGGTTAAACTCCTTTTTGATGTCCTTTGTATTTAGACTCTTTCAAAGTATGCCATGTTATTCATATTTCATAATATTGTTGATCAGGTAGATTAATCACAGGAAAAATAAACAATTTATGATGAGATAGCTACACATTAAAACAATAATACAAGATTCAAGGATATTGTTAGTACAAGTTATAATATTTCAACACCCTAGAAATTTTATATGTCAATGATTTTATTTATTTTTATTATCTTTAAGTAGTTGTACAAAAGGGGTCTCAGCTCAAAATATCAATTTATGAGTATAATGCATCTTGATCAATGTCACTCCTTCCAACATTTTTATACCTTAAAAATTCAAAACCATATGCCTATTTTATACTCCCGTTACCATCCTTGAAAATATTGCTCAGAAGCTTCTCTTAGAGCAGGCTTCAGGAACCCAGTATATTAAAATCCTTTTGATTTAGTAATGGGTTTGGTTTTTCTCCACATTTTTAATTAGATTAATTAGTTGTCCAAGGGAGATTTATTTTGACATTGTGAATATATACATTCAATCTACCTTGATCGGTCTCATTTTTCTTTTACTCTCTCTAATCCACCACTTCCCCAAATCACAGCAAGCTTCATTGTTCCATTTTTATACATGTACATAAAATAATTTGACAATATTAGTTTTCCTTCACCCTCTCCACTCACCCTTCTCCTCCCACTAGAGCCTCCGCCCTGGGCAGGACCAGCTTTACATTCCTGTCATTAATTTTTAAAAGTGCAAAACAATTTGGAAACAAAAGCATTTTGACACTCGGACAAATAATAATTAATTTTTGATCATAAACTCAAATGCCCACAAAGCCAGTCAGGCATTGCAAAGTGAGTACCCATGTATTCTGGACCACTGCAGTGGTTAGAGAACTCCAGCTTTGTCTGATGGGTGCCGAATGCAAACTCAACGTTCTCTGGCTTTCCAGTCTTGCAAGTTAAATTCAAAAATTGAATACTTTTATGGGCCGTCCCAAGTTTTAAATGTTGGTTTAAGTTTTGTAAATATTTGATATACAATCTGCTTTAGAATAATTCCTATTCACAGTGCTTTTACCCTGGTCAAGTTCTACTTGAACTTTTAACCAATTCAAATTTCTTCAACACTGTAACAACGATGGGAGCAGTTGAAAATGTCTCATAATCTTCCCCCCATAAAAGAGAATTTCCCTCAACTTATCATTTATAGATATTGCACAGACTATTTACTGACATGTTCATTGTCTTTGTCTCAAACTGTAATATAAAGAAAATATAGGGACTAGAAATGTGGCTTAGTGGTAGAATGCTTACCTAGCATGCCTGAATCCCTGGGTTCAATTCCTCAGTACCTCATAAATAGAAAAGGCCAGAAATGGTGCTGTGGCTCAAGTGGTAGAGTGCTAGCCTTGAGCAAAAAGAAGCTCAGGGATGGTACCCAGGCCCCAGGACAGGCAAAAAAAAAAAAAAAGATATATTTCTTCCACCAATGTTTCTTTAGTTTGTAAACTATTTGTGGTCAGATAATAGGCTTTTAATATATAGCCATTAAATGAATTAATGCCCAATAGGTAGCCAAGTACACTGCATTGGGGGAATAACTAAAGAACTGGGACATTTATCTATAATAAGAAAAGACATAGTAGCAATACACCTCATAGTATGCTGGACTTTGAAAGTAATTGTGTTCATCCTTTCTCATCTCTGCTTCCAGAATGTCCTGTTAGTAACTTAAAGTTATCCATGGTGTGGTTCATTCACAAAATAAATCAGCAAATGATACAAATATTGCACCATTTATCAGAATGTCAGTGGATGCAACAAGTGTGAGAGAATTTTCATAGAATTACCATTTAATATTTAGAGTCTTCCAACAATGGAATGGCCTGTCTCACCAAGTATTTTGTACTGTGTTAGAGATTAACTTTTTTGTATTTGTGTGTGCCAGTCCTAGGGCTTGAATTTAGGGTCTAAGCACACCGTCCCTGTGCTTTTTTGCTCAAAGTTTATACTATACCATTCAATCTACAACTCCACTTCCAGCTTTTTGGTGATTAATTGGAGATAAAAAGCTCACAAAATTTCCTTCGTAGGTTGGCTTTGAACCATGAACCTCAAATATTGGCCTCCTGACTACCTAGGATTACAGGCATGAGCCACCAGTGTCCAATTGAGATTAATATTTTGAGATTCAATACCATAGAATCACAGAATTTCTAGGACATAGGTCATGTTTCTCCTTTAAAAATTCTGTCCTTTTTGCTATGGCTACTTAAAAAATTATTATTATCTTTAAGTAGTTGTACAAAAAAGTTGTCATTTAACAACACATTTTATGAATACAGTATATCTTGATCAATGTTACCCCTTTCAACCTTGTCACCAGTCCCTCCCCTCTCCACATATATTGGATTCCATGGCTGCTTCTGAGAGTTGTTTTTAATTGTCTTAATGTTCTAAAAGTTTTCTTATGTGTGCCTATGGGTGTGAATTTCATTTTATTTAGATTTATGGATCATCTTAAACCTATGGTTTGGTATCTATTAACAGTTACAGAAAAACCTCAGCTATTATTCAAATAACATGCCTTCTAATAAGTATTCTATAAATGAGTTCTACTTTTTCATTGCACTTTAAAGGTCTTTTACCATTTGCACCAAATTTCTATCCTGTTGTCTTTGGTATGAGGCAAAGTAGTCTACTGCTTACCAGGACTAGTTTAATTATTTCTATTCTTTCTGCTAGATTATTAATAATTTATTAATGAAGTGAATCAAATGATAAATCATACTGAAGTAGAGATTTCTTCTGATCTGTTTGAAAGAGGTAGTTGGTTTAAGATGGGAAAACCAGAAGGTTTAGAGGTATAACTCTTCAGCATGCAGAATCACCCACATGTACCATAGTTTCTGCTCTTTTCTACTATTCTTCCATTCTGCTGGATATTTAAAGCTCACTCACTCCTTCAGGTTCTGTTTTGTTTTGTTTCTGTTGTTGTTGTTGTTTTCAGAAAATACAGTGTCAGACCTTTGTAGAGGGATGGGAAGGGGGATGGCAGCAGTGACACACCATCTTTATATGATAGAGCTTGGGGCTGGGATCAAACTAAGCTGCATAGATATTTGTCTCCAGTGCCTTGTATTTTAGCTATACTTCTGACTTTCATCTTCCACAGAATCCAAAGAAAGCCTTTCTATTCATAGCAACCCATTTTCTTCTAACTTCTTTTTTTTTTAACCTCATTAGGTTTTTTAAAACACCTTTCTTCCCTCTGTTAAACTCAGTTACCTTACCTCAGTATTACAGACAGACAAATCTCATCTGGCATATTTACTCCTATTCTCACTAGTTTTTGTAAAATATTATCATTTTTATTTCTTTAAAATTTGGCAAATTTATAGTCATAACAGAAATAAATGTGTGTTTCAATCTGCCCTGGTTTATAAAGAAGGTGAGATAAAGTTTTTAACAAACTTTCTAAGCAATACTATTCATCTCCTGTCATGTTTTTCATGATTGATTTTATTCTTCTTTTCAGATGAGTGTTTTCAATCCAATTTCATACTACTATTACTACTAGAGATTATATTAAAAATATACCTTTAAGTAACTTATTAAATGCTAGCCATTTTTTTGAACTTGGCATATTTTCTTATTTAAAGCTTTGACCTTGCAATGAGTATCAGACATCTATTGCTACAATAATGCTGTATAATAAGTTATTCTGAAACTTAAAATAATGAAAATTACAAATTTTTTCACAAGTCATTGAATTGATTTGGGTTAATTCCCCTGTCTGCTTCCTTGGATGAGAGCTGAACATGTAAGATGACCTCAGATAGAATTGCTTGTCAATTCTCTATTTGTTCATTCATTTTTTTAAAGGGGCTTATTCCATGGTCCGAGCAGGGTTCTAAGAAGAAAGAGTGGAAACTTAATGCTTTTTCTACTCTAACAGAATATACACTACCACTTACTACATATTCTAAGCAAGTTGAAATACTGAGCCAGATACAATGGGTAGAGAACAAATACTATTTCTTAATGGGAAAAACTACAAAAGTACAAAAGTGATCATTTTAGGAGAAGGGAGGACATTTCTTTTCATTTTTCCCATAGATGCACATTGTTATTCTCCTTATTTTACAAGAAATGGAGATATGAAGACACTAAGTAACACACCCAAGGACATTGACAAATGAAATAGTAGAACTATTTTGGATTTAAAATTTGACAATCTAGTTTCAGTCTTTGTTCTTAACCCGTAAACTATGCTTTCTCTCTCTCAATTGAGATATCAAACTAGTTGAAAGAATAATAGAAAAGAGGCAAAGAGAAGAAAAGAATTTTTAAAAATTCTACATAGATAAGAAGGAAAAAACAACAACACAAAGGAATATCACTGCAAAAATGTGGGACTATAAACACTGCGCCCTTTGTGAAATCACACAAGGTCTGCATGGAGCCTGGGTAGGTTTTTTTGTTTTTGTTTTGTTTTGTTTTTAATTTAAATTTTATTGTAAAAATGATGTACAGAGGGGTTATAGTTATATAAGTAAGAAAATGAGTACATTTATTTTTGAACAGTGTTACCCTCTCTCTCATTTTCTCTTACTTCACTTCCACTGCTCAACCCCACAAGTTGTAAAGTTTACTTCCATTATAATGTCTAGTGAATATCACTGTTGAATTGGTTCACCCTTTGTCCCATTGTTTGGGTGATTCCTTTTCCCTTCCCCAAATCAGATAAACTTATATACAAGACAACTGATACAGAAAACAAAAAACAGTGACAACAGGGAATAAACCAAAGGAAAAAAATAAAGAAAGTAAAAAGAAATAAGTGCAAACAGTACAATAGAAAAAAAAACCTCTTGTTTTCATTTTTTGGAGTTCAGTTTGATAAGGATCATTTTAGATGGTCATGTGCTATCTGGTTATATTGAGCTATTGTGATCCTCTCCTAAGAATACCCTCCTTTGTTCTCACAGTGTGATGCTTACAGTGCTGTTTAATTTTATTGGATTTATTTGTAGATTTATAGGCATATTCTAATTACTACAAATTAGCCTATGTTTCTTTGGGTTGAGCTTACTTCACTTACTATAATTTTTTCCAAGTCTTTCCATTCCCTTATGAATGGGGCATTGTCAGTCTTTCTGACAATGTGTGTGTATATATGGATAGATAGATAGATAGGTAGATAGATAGGTAGATAGATGATAGATAGATAGATAGATAGATAGATAGATAGATAGATAGATAGATAGATAGATCACATTATCTTGATCAATTCACCTATTGAGGGGCATCTGAGTTGATTCTATCTCTTAGCAAATAATGCTGCAATGAACACGTGTGTGCTAGTGGCATTAGTGTGGGCTGGTTGATGGTCATTTGGGTAAATGCCAAGGAGTGGAATTGCTGGGTCATAGGGGCGCTCTATGCTTAGTCCTTTGAGGAACCTTCATACTGCTTTCCAAGGTGGTTGAACAAGTTTACACTTGCACCAACATTGTAGTGTTCTCTTTTGGCCAAATCCCTGACAGCATCTGTTATTATTAATTTTCTTGATAATGGCCATTCTAACTGGGGTGAGGTGGAATCTCAATGTTGTCTTTGTTAGATGCTGGGGATGGGAGGGAATGGCCCTTTCCCCATTGTTCTTCCTGAGTGCACATGTGGCCCCTTCCCTAGAAGCCCCCTCCCCCAGCATTCTTAACCCAGGTAATTGTGTACCTGGGGGCAGTGGGAGGTGCCCCAGGCTCTGAGGACTTCCCTGGGGCCACACCTCCTTCCTGTCCTCTTCCTATATATCATTCTCCATCATTAGTTCTACCCTTTGTTTTTCCCCTGGTCCCCTAGCAGCCTTTCCCTTGCTGCTTTCTCTTTCCCACCTTCCCTTCCTTTTCCCTTCCTCTGTATCCCTTGCACCTGCATACTTCCATCTTGTGCAGACTAGCAATATGCCCTCTCCTCCAATAAACTCTTTTCTGCCTGAACCATGTGGTGATCTCCTTTCATCCAAAACTTAGTCTTGATTTGCATTTTTAAAGGCCAGAGATGTTGAATATTTCTTCATGTGTCTATTAGCCAGTCTTATTTCTTCTTCAGAGAGGTTTCTTTTTAAGTCTTTAGCCCACTTATTGATGGGGTTGTTATTTCTTTGAGGTATTGTTTACAGCAAGGTTTAATTTTTTGAGGTCTAAATATGTTTTAGATATGAAGCTCTTCTTGTCTGACGTATAGCTAGTGAAGATCTCCAAAGCTGTGGACTTTCTATTTATTTTGCTACCTACATCCTTTGCCTATGCAGAAACTCTTCCGTTTGATGCAATCCCATTTATTTAGCCTTTCTTTTATTTGTTCCTGGATCTTTATTAAGGAAATTTTGACCTATGCCAAGAAGCCATGGTTGTTGCTCTTATCCCTTCCTGTAATATTTCCAGAGTATTTGAACTTACACTGAGGTCTTTGATCCATTTGAACTTGATTCTGGTGAAGGGTGATATATAAACATCTAACTTCAGTTTTCTACACATGTATAGCCAATTCTGCCAGCACCATTTGTTGAAGAGGCTGTCTTTCTTCCATCCTGTGTTTTTGGCTCCTTTAACAAAGATTAGATGGCTATAGGTCTGTGGGTTCATTTCTGGGTCTTCAGTTCTATTCCATGGGTCCTTGGCCCTGTTAATATGCCAAGTTGTTGTTATAGCTATGGCTTTGTAACAGAATTTAAAGTTTTGGTATTACTATTCCTCCAGCACTGTTCTTTCTGCTAAGGATTGTTTTTGCTATTCAGAGTCTTTATTATTCCATATGAATTTTTGGATTGTTGTCTCTATATCATTGAAGAATGTTGTTGGGGTTTTGATGGGTATTGCATTGAATTTGTAGATTGCTTTGGGCAGTATTTCTATTTTCAAAATGTTAATCCTCCCAATCTTGGTCAGGTTTAAAGAGAGAAGTATGCTATAAAAGATTATCAGCTTGCCACAGGCTATGGTAACTCCTCTTTATCACAGTCCCTGGTAGGAGTTCAAAGTATAAAGGACAACAAAAGTGGCAACAATTCCTCCCTCCCATTCACATAAAGGATGAAATCTTGGAATACAGCTTTTGCATCTGGGCCCAGTGGCTTACACACAATCCTAGCTACTCAGGAAGCTGAGATCTGAGGATTGTGTTTCAAAGCTAGCCTGGACAGGAAAGTCTGTTATCTCTAATTAACCACCAAAAACCAGATGTGGAGCTGTGGCTCAATTGGTAGAATGCTAACATTGAGCACAAAAGCCCTGAGTTCCAGCTACAGGACTTACAAAACACAAAAACAAAAATGAAAAACAGGTTTTTACCATCAGCTGAAACAGTTTAAATTTTGTAGTGTAGATGATTAAGTTTGTTCATGAAACTAAGTTTGTCTAAGATACAAGATATGTACATGGAAAGTGATTGTTCCTAGATAGGTTGTTAAGTGATTGTTCCTAGATAGGTTGTTATTGTTCTAGGTTTCTGTTTGTTTACAGTTCTGAGGATCCAATTTATGGACTCAAGCTTTCTTTTTTTCTTTATATATATATATATTTTTTTTGGGGGGGGTGGTTCCAGTCATGGGGCCTGAAATCTGGGTCTGGGTGCTGTCCCTCAGCTCTTTAGCTCAAGGCTAGCGCTCTACCACTTGAGCTACAGCACCACTTCTGGCTTTTTTTTTTCTGCTTATGTGGTGCTGAGGAATGGAACCCAGGGCCTCATGCATGCAAGGCAAGTGCTCTACCACTGAGCCACCTTCCCAGCCCCAATATATATTTTTTATTGTAAAGATACTATACAGAGGGGTTACCGTTGCACCAGCAAGGTAATGAGTCCTTTATTTTTCCCCTACCATCCCTTTCCTCCCCACCTCCCCAACTCCTCCCTCCCCCTCCCCTCTCCCCATCCCCTGCAAAGTTGTAAAGTTCATTTTAAACATACTATCTTTTTTTTTTTGGTCGGCCGTGGGGCTTGAACTCTGGGCCTGGGCGCTGTCCCTCAGCTCTTCAGCTCAAGGCTATCGCTCTACCACTTGAGCTACAGCACCACTTACGGTTTTCTGGTGGTTTATTGGAGATAGGAGTCTCAAGGTCTCTCCTGCCCGGGCTGGCTTTGAACCGCGATCCTCAGATCTCAGCCTCCTGAGTAGCTAGGATTACAGGCGTGAGCCACCAGTGCCCGGCTAAACATACTGTCTTGTACATCTCATTGTTACAATGGTTCAGCCTGTACTCTTATTTCAACATTTTGTCATTTCCCTTCCCATCCCCAAATTATAAAAATGTATATACAAGATTCAGGACACCAGAATCAAATACAGTGACACCAGAAGCCCCTCAGTAGTAGATGAATAGATCAAGAAAATGTGATATATATATATATATATATACATATATATATATATATATATATATATGAATTCTATACCTCCATCAGAAAGAGTGACACCCCGCCCCATTTGTTAGGAAATGGAAAGACTTGGAAAAAATTTATATTAAGTGAAATAAGCCAGACTCAAAGAAACATAGGTCCCATGGTTTCCCTTATCTTCAATAACTAGTATATGTTTAGGACAAATAAAAGAGGTCAAAAGCTATGTACATATAACCATATAAGCTGATGCTAAGCAAAATGAACCCCAAGATAGGGACACAAGAGGTTTTATCTTTATTGCTGTTCTTTTTAATGTATTGTAATGTACTATGCATTTTTTTGTTTGTTTTTTGTATGTTCTTCCCCCATGGACTCAAGCTTTCTAGGCAAGTGTTTTACCACTGAACTATACGCCCAGCCCCTGTATATGGAATGTTTAACTTTTTATTTATACTTTTATTATTTCCTGTAACCTCTTTCTGTAACATCCATTACCAGTTTTGCTACTTTTAGTGTTATTGGCAGTAACCAGACTACTAAAATGTATATTTTCAGCTTAAAATTATTCAGTAATCCACATTATATTCAAAAAATAATCTTAATTTCTTAAGGTTTATTGCATGACTTCTTTTTATCTTCTCCAACTCACCCAGCATTTATCTTCCAGGTAAATACCTTGTAAAATTTCAAGTGCATCATACACTTTCACATCACTTTTCCTCTGCTCACCTTTAACAACAAATATCTTAACACAGGTTCTCTTCCTCTTCCCCTTCCCTCCTTGCCTCTCTACCTCCCTTTCTTCCTCCATTCTTCTGCATCTCCCTCCAGCCCTCCCTCCCTTCATCCCTCCTTCTTTCCTCCCTTCCTCCCTTCCTCCTTCCTTTCCTCCCTGCTTTCTTTCCTTCCTTCCTTCCATCCTTCTTTCCTTCTTTCCTTCCTTCCTTCCTTCCTTCCTTCCTTCCTTCCTTCTTTCCTTCCTTCCTATCTCTCTCTCTCTCTCTCTCTGTGTCTCCCTCTCTCTCTTCCTCTTGTCAATTTAAGAGATGGACAGTGCTAGAATTGGAAGGACATGTGACCAATACCAATCAGGTAACAATGAATAGAAGTGACAGGTCTTATTTCTATACCAAGGCAGAAAAACACTATGTGACCCTCCAGTTTTCTCTTATAACTCTTCTTTTAACTCATCTAAGAAGGGCACAGGTTCCATGTATAACATTTTTAAATTGAGAGGTACTTATTAGTCTGGATGCTTAAGTAACTATATGAAGCAATACACCTTCTATAAATTTTGCATTAAGCTTGATGTATGAATAATAATTGAATTTTTGTATTAATTTACTGAGATATGAGGGACCATATAGTATGACACCATAACTTAGGCTACCATAAAAATATTGTGCTGTGACATTAACATTTATTTGCATCATTATTAGTGAATTCAAGTTTTCTTCTACTTATTGGACATTTATTGTTATCTTCAGTTTTTCTTTGATAAAATTTCTTCAAGTATTTTGCTTACATTTTCATGATGCTATACAAATTAATACATAAAATATAATTATGTGCAGGTTACATTAATTTTTTATATCATTGTTGCTGAAAGTGTTTACAGTTACTTAATTGTTTTTAAATGGTACATTTTAAAACCCAAATTTTTTTATCATTTTTGTGATAAGAAAGACCTTGTAAAATACAACAAATTCACTATTCTCTAGTCTTACTATCTTAAAATATGAAATTATATAATCTATTGTGGTTTATTCTTGATCATATTGTCAGATATTATTCAATTATCTAAATACTTACTTGACAACTTCAGTAGAGTGTTTTTGAGTTATTGTTTAAGCTACCTTTTTAGACTATTAAATATCCATTTAATACATTCAGTGACTTGTCCTTCCCTGACAGTTTGTCTGCAGAGAACATCAAAGGCCAGGCAGGAATCAAGAGCCTTTCCTGTCACAAGGGGAAACTTACCATTCAGTGATTTAATTGGTCATAACTATAGCTGGAAGCTTCTCTCTCCCTTTGTAGAACTTCCTCTAGCATCTTATTTCTTCTCTTAGTCATACAGTACTTCTCACCATATTCTACATGACTTTTAATTAAATTGGTAAATGTTTTTTCCAGGCCAGTAGGAAATAAACTTATTGTGGGGGAGAGGGGTTCTTATCGTTGAAACACTGACTAATTTACAATCTTGGAAATGTTTCCTAAGCTTGGAAATAAACACTACAGATAATAAAATATCCAGTTATTCTTCAGTTATATGCTTGTGTTTTCAGATGTTTATTAAATTGAGGCAACTGACTTGAATTAAGTCTATGTAATTCTTTAATGCAAGAGTCTAGACTCTTAGATGCTCTTAGACTGAGATTCTATGGTTTTCAATTCAGTTTATTATCAGCAATGTATCTGAGTAATGATGGTAGATGGAGGGTCGTGTCTATGTGCATAGACAAGCAAGAAGGAAAGAGAAGGAAGGGGATGGAGAAGATGCAGGAGAGGAGAGAAGAGAGAGGTGAGAAGAGAGAGAAGACTAAGACCAGGAGAGAGGAAAGAGAAGGAGAGAGAGGCTAACCAGACAGGTGGTTAGAAGGAGGTTTATTGCCAAGTCTTTAGTTTTTGGCTTTAGTAGCCTGTCTTCTCCTTTCAGGAGATAAATACCGCACCCTGCCTTACCTGACTCACCTTGCAAGTAACTTTCCATGCCTCCAGTGTAAAATGTTACTCAGGAAAAAAAATGAATGTGGGTCTTAGTTTTACCAACTCAGAAAGCTGCTGATGGCAGCCACAACACCAGAATTCTGGTAATTCATTGAAAACATGTGCTCTACATTGCTAGTTCAAAATCCTACTATTTTGATTTCTTAGGAAGCATCCATTAGAGCTCTATGTGGACTTGCACAATTGGTATTAACTTTAACATTACACTCTTGTAAATTCCCTCCTGTTTTAATATTCAAAGAAACTGAAAAAATATATACAAAAATGTCTTGTCCTTTGAGAATAAGTTTTCGAAACACAGACCAAGTCATAATTCTGACCTCTCATGATATAGACCAATTATTTAGGTCATTTGACTGCATTTCTCTAATCTTTTACCTTTGGAAAATTAATTATTGATTGTCAGCCATTTCCAGGTACAGTAGTAGATTATGGGAATATTGGCACTGATCAAAAGAAGAAATACCTATATCCTTATGGACTTTGTATTTTGGTATGGAGATATAGATAATAAAATATAATTAATAATTAAATTCCAAATATCTAAGGCTATAAATATGATGCAAATTAAGTGAAGATTTTAGGAAAATATCCAATGGATAATGGGCTTTAGTGACAGCAGACTTCCTTGGTACACTGTTAAACGAACAAAGAATGAACACTACAGGCAATAATAAATGTGAGAACATTTTTTGTAAAGAAGGGGTATTTCTTGCTTCTTGGAAAAATGCAAACTTGAGTTGGAGGTCTTTTAAAGACTTTTAACAATTTGATGAATGACTGAAGTAGTATTATCAGTACAGTTATATTGGGGTAAATTGCTGGTTTAAAGCATGATCCTCAGATATTAGCTTCCTGAGTGCCTAGGATTAAAGGCATGAGTCACAGACACCTGTCAGGCTTTTAAGTTATTGATAATAAAATTAATATATTATTTGAAATGAGTATAGAAAACTGAAAAAGAAGACAATGGAAAAATCATACGTGAAATCTTTCAAAATAACATTTTTCTATACTTAGAATTATTGAATAATTGCTATTGTTAATGAAATATTAGTAGTTTGTTGGTATAAGAAAATCTATGTTTAAAGATAGAAATTTCTTTACTGACTGTGTAAGCTAGATTATCTCATCAAATTATTTCCATCAATATTTAGTCAATATTTAGTTTTCTCAAACAGAAAACTATTTTATCAGCAAATAAACTCATTTAACAAATTCAGAGGCCATATTTATAGAATTTCTCCCTTCAATTTAGTATACCTCCTATTTTTGCCTGTTTTTGGTTGGTCATGGGGCTTAATACCTCCTATTCTTAAAAACAGTTTAAACAATTTCTTTAGCTCACATTCTAGAGCAAGGTTAATAGTAATATTGAGAGGAAACATGTCTGGTTGCTAGTTTAAGCTTTCTAAAACATATTTTAATGGTCTTTATTAAGAAGTCCAAAAATGTAGAAGAGGTGTTTGGTGATTTATTTTTGGTCCTACAATGATTACAGGGTACTTCTGTCTTGGTCCATTAATGGTAATCATTCTGTTAACAAACTTAGCATTAAATGATTTCTGCATTCTTAGTGTGAGCATCATTGCCAATGTTCATATGTCTTCCCTTCCTTTCTAAAATTATCTTTAAGTAGTAGTACAAAGGAGTTGTCATCTCACAGAGCAGTTTATGAAAACAATATATCTTGATAAACGTCATCCCTTTCAGCATTATCACCCATTCCTCCCCTTCCCACCCCTTCCCTCATTTTCTTTATGCATTGGATTTTTTTCTGCATTTCCCCCTTCTTTTCCTCTTCATTTGTTTGCCCCTTTACACTTGACTCCACCACACCCTTTCTGAATATCTGCTTCTGGGTGTTTTATTTTGCTGAATTTTGATTTTGCCTTTCTAAGAAATTACATTATTTGCAATCTCCTTTGAATTTACTGTATTTCACTTAATACATCTGCATATACTTGCATACCACCCAACTTATTTACCTATGAGTTTGTTACCTAAATCTAGCTTCCACATAGGAAGGAAAACATGGATCTTTTGTCTCTGCAGGTCTGATGAACTTCATTTAACATAATTTTTTCCAACTCTTTCCATTGCTTTACAAATGGCACAATAGCATTCTTTCTAATAAATGAGTAAAATTCCATTGTGTAGATATACCACGTTTTCTTGATCTGTTTTTCCATTGGGATGATTCCATACCTTGGCTTTGAGATTCAACCTCACATAGCTAGAATAGACATAATCAAGAAAATAAATAACAGATGCTGATGAGGATATGAATGAAAGGAAATCGAATGTACTATTGGTGGGAATGTAAACTTGTTCAACCACTCTGAAAAGCAGTATGGAGATTCGTCAAAAAATTAAATATAGAACTATCCTATCCTCAGCAATCCACTTCTGGGCATTTACCCAAAAGATTTCAAACCAGGATACAGGAAAGCCACCAGCACAACTATGTTTATTGTAGCACTAGTCACCACAAAAATGTTTATATTTTATTACCAGTGTTTACTGTTGAATTCAGCTTGAGATTAATTTGTTTTATTATTATTTCATTTATTTTGACTGAGTTTTTTTAGAACTACATTAATTTTATATGATAGAATATTAACCCTTTCCTCTGTCCTCTTTACTTATAATTCTCTGAAATCATAAAGAATTCTCTATGATTTGTTTTTATATAATAACTTTATCAGTACCTTCTTCTATTGCTGATTTATTTTGAGATGGTGTGATTTATATATTTTACAGAAAAAATGTCTCTCAAACTTTCACACACGTAAGCAAATAATTTTATATTTTATGGAGTAAACAACTTCCCTGGGAACTGAAAATAAAGGAATTATGTAGAAGCATTAGTTTATATTATTTTATAGACTTATAATTCCTTGTCATTATAATTTTTACTACTTTAAAGAACAAAAATACGTATTATAAATAAATACAAAATAATACTTATCTAAATGAACTCCAAGAAATGGAAATAAGAGAGATTTTTTTTTACTGTTTTTGATTTCATTTCTTTTTGTCTTGTTTGTCAATATGTCTCTAAGAGTACAAGTTGAGGCACAGAAATGGAAGGATAAAGGGCAAGCAAATGCAGCAATTGTATTCACTGGATACTCTGTTGAAAATGAACCATATAGTGGGTAGAATGGGAGGGAAAAACTGGGAGAGAGCAAGAAAAGGGGTGACATTACCCAAAAGAAAATTTACTCTTTTCCTGACTTATGTAACTGTAACCCCTGTGTTTTTTTTTAAATAAATAAGAAAAATATTTGCCTATTTTTTCTTCTCTTCCCTGAAGTAACATTTAACAGAATCAATTATATTAATATTTTATATATTATGCTTTCTCCCATATGTTTACAATGCTTTTTTCCTCTAACTGAATGGTAACACACCTTAATCCTAGCACTCAGGAGGCTGAGGCAAAAGGATAATGAGTTAGTGTAAGGCCAGCTTAGAGAACAAACAACAACAGAAATGATAAATGAAAATGGGTCTATAGTGAAACTCAATGGTCTAATTTGCATGATAAATATGAACATCTATTGAAAAGCAGTAGCAATACACTGAGAGACAGTTAATTTTTCTATATTTTCTAGCTTAAGACAGTCACAGGAGGAACTCTCCTCTTTTAAGGCTACCTGCATATCAAGCCATGCTCCCCAATGACTAACCCTGAATGAAAGTTGGCAAAATTTGTTTTACTTAACTTCCCTGAAAACTGCACATTTTCAGGAAATGGAGTTGCACATCAACTTTTAGTGTTTTTCTTAACACTGATTTAAATTTACTGCATTTGGTAGTAATCCCTGCCAAAAAATGTGCAATATATTGTTGGAAATATATTACTAGTTTCAGAATTGATATACATTTTCTTAGTTGGCTTTGTTTTGTGTTATATTTGCAGATACATCTTAGTTTCCAAGAAGATTTTATTGATGATTTGCATAAGAAACCACTGAGTTTTTCTCTTTATTTAAATACAGATGAGCAATGCATCTATACAACACTGTGTATTTGAATTGTGAGACAGCTAGAATCTCTTGTGTCCATTATAACAGTGTGCTTCTAACAAGCTAGATATAATTCATGCTAACAAGCAATGACAAGTAAAGCTTGTCATGGTCAAATAAATGCTAATAACACATGCAAAACGAAATAAACATGATGCTTTACCTAAGGCCATTTAAGCACCATTAATAGACAAAATAGAATTACAATTCTTCCAGGTATACAAAACATGCAAAATTTCTCAGAACACTGAATTCAGATAAAATTCAATGCTTCCACTTATTTCTTTAAAGCATCACACAGGAAAATTAAATTACTATAGCAGTCTATAGTAAAATTTTGCTATAACAGCATCATTTTCAAATGATAGGTAAAAGTTTAGAAGATAGGATAGATCTTCTAAAAGCTGTGCAAAGTTAAACATAAAAGTTATCCCTACCTCCTTTTCTCTCCTCTTTTAAATTTCTCAATAGTGAAACAAATTCTTGACCAAATATATAGTAAAACTATGCATGTAGCATATGCTTGCCCACTATGTGTAACAGAACACTCTTGAATTGTATTCTCATCTAATATGAATGGAAAAATTAATATTACAAGGTAACACTTTCATCCTCTGATTTTTTAAATAGTACAAGAATTGAATAAAGATTGCATCATATTTTCTTGCAATTAAATCTATGGACTAACATTTAAAATATGCTCTTACATCACAAGAATATGTTGAAATTTATTGCGAGATTTGTTATGAGTTCTGAATATTTCTAAATTTATGATATTACATAGTAGATTAGCTTTATAATAATATCACTGTTATTGCTTTCTGTCATGATCTCTTAAGTGAGAGAAAGAATTTTCAGCCAATCTTTGGAAATTGCTCTGGGTATGCACTGCAGTGTTGTTGCTATTTGGTATACAATATGGTTTGGATGTGCCACTCAAAGTTTATGAGTTGGAAAATTAGTGTTGTGAGGTGACATCTCTATGGGCTGACAGAACTGGAGGGCTTTGCTCATTCTAAAGGTATGCGTAACACAAGAACTTCTACTTCGATTTTAGGCAGTGACTTATTACCTAGGAATTCATAGTTGATAGGATATTTGGGTCAGACTTACTCTGCATGGTTTTGTGATAGAATGAACTCTAAGGCTTGTGCTTGAATGACAATATTTCAGTTGGTGCTGTACATTAGACCTGCTGACATCTTGTTGGAAGACTTAGAGTGAACCATAACTAGGTCTGGGGACACTGACTTTATTGTGAATGGCCCAGGAGAAGCTATAAGAGGTAAGAAAAGCATAGAACACTGAATCCATCTCATTCCTAGTTCTGAAGCGTACACACCAGGCAACACAGCCTTGCAGTTCTACAGGCTGAGCCTGGCAAGTTTAAATCACATTGAAACTGAAAAATGGAAGTCCAGGAAATTAGTAATTCCTCAAGAGCCATGTTCTGTAGCCATATCCATAGTATAAGAAATATCCACACAAAAGAAGGGACTGACAAGTACTTTATAGTCTTGATGGAGCTAGACACCTGGCGAGGGGTCAGAAAAGCCTTCATGTTCTATCAGAAAACCCAAAAATTGGCAGAAGAACTAGGAGTGGCAATCAGCCATGAGTCCCAACAGTGTAGGACTTGGGCTGTAGTTAAATGCTTCCTGACATCTATGTGCACACTCAATTCCAGCATTCAGCATTCATGGCAAGGCCCTATAGAGGAGAATTGTGCAGATAGGACCTGGTACACACAGGCCCATGAGGTTCTCCTCAGGACCTTTCAAGGATCAGAAAGAAATCTATCACAAACAGTATCTCACATGCTGAGTACTCTCAGAACAAACCCAGAAGCTATGGTTACAGGTGGCAATCATTAGAGCAATCATTTGAGGACTTGGAATTGTGGCTAGTGTTGCGTCTCTCATTTTGTATCTCTTGGTTTTACTTCTTTTTTCCACTATTACATTTGCTCCATTGAATCAGCACTAATAAATGAGATGTATGTAAAGATACCTCCACAAGAACATTGATTGAGCAAGAAGGGAAGGAGAAAGCAAACCAAGGAGAAATGTGCCCCGACTACTTCCCTGGAGTTTGTAACTTTTAGCTACAGACATAATTTAAGTATATCAGGGATTGGGACTCTTTCAAAACATTATGTTCAAAATCTCTGTGTGAGGTCCAGGCATAGTCTTCAGCTCTTTGGGTGATTATAATAATATATGAGAAGAATAATAATATATAAAATAATATATGAGAAAAATATACAAAGGTATGTAAAATGTACCAATGTATAAAAGCTACTTGGAGTACACATACACACACACAGACACAGACACATTCTATTGTTTGTTCATTTAGCTGCTATGTTTGCACACTATGAAACTTTATCCAAAGTATGGTCAAGTGAGTATTAGTTCCTGAGTATTTGTAGTTTGTGAGAACAGGAAAGATGAGTTTGAGAAATTCTAGGTAAAATCTAGTTACCTTGATTGCTTTCTCTTCATTTTTTTCATCTTCCCTCTTGTCTTCTCTCTTCCCTGTTCCTATTTACCCTTTCTTCTGCCCATTTTACCCACTCTCTTCTCACCCTTTGTCATTCCCAGTGTGGGGGGGATATAGTATCAACTATGTCTCAAGCTAACTTTTCTGAGAATGTGTTTTCTTCTCCAAGAGTCCATTGGCAGGTGCCCCATGGATGCATACTTGGAAGCATACTGTGGGTGTGGGCTAGGAGAAAATATGATAATGTCTTATAGAGGCTGGGTCCTCATTGCTAGTTGTTGCTTTCTTCTTTTACCAGCACTTGATCTTGGGTGCTCCTCAATCTGAACATTGTTCTTACTTTCCTCCTTGATTAGACAGCTCAATAAATACTTCCTAAAATTATTCTCATACTGCACATCTAATGGTTTAGTAGAGTTTTCCAAAGCAGGAGGAACCCCAGGTTATATACAACATTTGTGGAGACACATAATCATTTTGTGCAGTGTTGACTATAAAAACAGCTTAGCAAAATAAAGATGAGTATGTAAGTGGATACCTTTGTGCAAATATACGTGGTCTCAGCATTGAAGTGCAAATATATTTCCATCATATGCCAGTGTTTGACAATCTCAGAGAATGCTCAAATATTAAGAGTTGATCTGGTAACCGTGGGATAATGTATTTTCATGTATTTGTGACCATTTCTTCATGAAACTTTCTTACCTCTTAAAATACACTCATCAACATTCATTTCAATCAGTTATACAGGAGGAGATGTGACCTATACTGCTCTTTCTCTCACTGAGGTCACTATCCTGAAAAAGAAGCATGAAGAATTTGATGAAGACTGATGATTAGAAGTAAGAGTCTTCATATTTCCAGATTTTTTTTCCAGAAATAAGAGTCATTATCTTTCCTTCCATGTCTCTTCTAGAACACCCAGATCAGCTGCCTCCTCATTCAATGCTATGTATATCATCAGTCAAGGACATGTACTTGACAATAAGCCTTGACTAAGGTAACTTCTAATGCTCCATCCACCATCACAAAAAGGCTGATCAGGTCTACTACACATTTCAGTGAAAAGATAGGGCTCTTAAAGAACTGTCTAAAAAAAGCTGGTAATAGTTTAGCACTGATCAATGGAAATAAGAGCTGAGAAAGAGCCAAAACAAAAAATCCATTCTTTTATAAGACTAGAAGAGAATGATGGAAAAATAAATTATTCTCACAAAGAAACCTTAAAGTGATGATTTGTCTATTAATATTTTAAAAAATGGTATATCTAATAAAATTACTGGTGGTACCTATTGATTATAATAATCAGAATATTTTCAGCATCTTAATTATTCTTAATGTCATTTTTATTAACATTTAACCACTTTGGAATTTTTGTCCTATTTGTGAACCTCAGATTGTTTTCTGTCTTTGTAGGTTTCTTCCAAGAGTTTTGTCCATATTTTAATACTGTGGTATTAACTATGGAATATTTATTTTTGACTGATATTTCCTTCTCTGATTATTATTTTGCCAGATGGTTTTCAATCACATCATCAGAGATTGTTGTGGTCAATGTGACTCAGAGTTGAATAGCATTACCATCATCAATAGCATTATCATACCAAGACATGAATCCTATCAGGAAGAATCATGACTTCCATATTTTACAGGAAGTTATTTTAATGCAGATGACAGCCTTCTATTCAAATTTTTGTGCATTATGGAAATAAAATCATTTTACCTTATACCACCAGAGGGAGCCCCCAAATCTATGGATTCTAAAAGGAAATAAATGGAAAATTTATGTTTTATAGTTGACAAAATTTAAATCAGATATACAACTTGACTTAAAAGTATACATAGATCCAAACCAATTGATCATTGGCAACTTCAACACATCATTTACACCTCTGGAGGGACCATCCAGTCAAAAGCTCAGGAAAGAAAGCTCAGACCTAAATAATTGAATTGACCAACTAGACTTAACAGATACCTATAGACTAAGTCACAGAAAAGCCTGAGAATATATTCTTCTCTGTAGCCCATGAAATATTCTCCAAAACAGACCATATATTAGGTCACAAAACAAATGTGTGCAAATATTAAAAAACTGAAATTATCCCCCGCATCCTGTCAGGTCACAAAGAAATAAAACTAGAGCTCAACAGTAAAAGCCATCACAGAAAGCTCTCTAACTCATGGAGACTGAACAATGTATTGCTGAAGGATCAGTGGTCATTGAGATTTGAGAGGAAATTCAAACATTTCTGGAATTTAATAAAAAAGAACACACACAATACCAGCTCTGCTGGGACACAGAGAAGGCAATACCTCTGAGCTCCTACATCAACAAATTGGAAAAGTGTATGCCCCTCAAGCTCCTTGAAAAACAAGAAACAATTAAAATTAAATCATAACAAACGAATCAGAGACTTTAAAAACATATAATTAAGAAAATAAAGATTTGGCTCTTTGAAAAAATTAAAATTGACAGCCATTAGCAAATTTGACTAAAAAAAAAGAAGAGAACATACCCAAATTAGAGAAAAAAATGAGTACATCACAATGAAAATATGCAAGATTCAGGGTATTATTCAGGAATACTTTGCAATTTTTTTTGCAGTGGGGGGTCGGTCATGGGGCTTGAACTCTGGGCTTGGATGCTGTCCCTGAGCTCTTCAGCTCAAGGGGAGCTCTACCACTTGAGCCACAGTGCCACTTCTGGTTTTCTAGTGGTTTATTGGAGATAAGAGTCTCATGGAATTTCCTGCCCAGGCTGGCTTTGAACTGTGATCCTCAGATCTCAGCCTCCTGAGTAGCTAGAATTACAGGTGTGAGCCACTGGAGCCCAGCTACTTTGCAAATCTTTATGCCAACAAATTGGAGAATCTGGAACAAATGGAAGCATTCCTAGAGAACACTGATATACCCAAACTGAATCAAGAATATTTAAACCAACTAAACAGACCCATAACAAGTAATGAAATTGAAATGGCAATAAAGGATTTCACATCCAAGAAAAGCCCAGGGCCAGATGGATTCACAGCTGAAATCTATAAGTTTGAAAGGAGAGCATGCCAATACTCCTCACACTTTTCAATGAAATAGAGAGGGAAAGGTCACTAGCAAACTATGATCGCTATGAAGCCAGCATAACTCTCATCCCCAAACCAGAGAGGAACCCATCAAAGAAAGAGAATTATAGACCCATCTCTTTGATGAACATCAATGCAAAACTTTTCAATAAAATTCTAGCCAACTGACTTCCACAACTAACAAAAAAAGTCATGCACTAGGATCAAATGGGATTCATTCCAGGGATGCAAATCTGGTTCAATATATGCAATTCAATTAATGTAAAATTCAGCATATCAACAAAAGCAAAGACAAGAAGCACATGATCACTTAAACAGATGCAGAAGAATATTTGATAAGATTTGACACACTTCATGGTAAAAGTCTTGGAGAATCTAGAAATCCCTGGAACATTCCTCAATATAATAAAAGCTATATATGACAGACTTACAGCCAGCACAGTACTTAATGATGAAAAGTTAAAACCCTTCCCTCTAAAATCAGGAACCAGACAAGAATATCCACTCTATCCTCTCTTGTTCATCATAGTGCTGGAATTCCTAGCAAGAGCAATAAGGAAAACCATAAAGGGGATCCAAATAAAAAAGTACAGGTATCCCTCATTGCAGATGACATGATTCTGTATTTAAAGAATTCTATAAGCTGGGAAATCCATGAGACTCTTATCTACAACTAACCACTAGAAAACCAGAAACGGCACTGTGGCTCAAGTGGTACAGGACTCGCCTTGAGCCAAAGAGTGCAAGGACAGCTCCCAGGCTTGGAGTTCAAGCTCTACGACTGGAAAGAGAAAGAAAGAAAGAAAGAAAGAAAGAAAGAAAGAAAGAAAGAAAGAAAGAAAGAAAGAAAGAAAGAAAGAAAGAAAGAAAGAAAG
>NW_012267325.1:7636472-7677922 GCF_000151885.1 Dipodomys ordii
AGAAAGAAAGAAAGAAAGAAAGAAAGAAAGAAAGAAAGAAAGAAAGAAAGAAAGAAAGAAAGAAAGAAAGGAAGGAAGGAAGGAAGGAAGGAAGGAGGAAAGAAAGAACGGAAGGAGGAAAGAAAGAACGGAAGGAGGAAAGAAAGGAAGGAAGGAGGAAAGAAAGAAAGGAAGGAGGAAAGAAAGACCAAAGTACTTGAGTTGATCTGAAACTTTGGCAAAGTAGCAGGGTGTAAAATCAACCCACAAAAATCAGTAGCTTTTCTGTATGCCAACGATGAGAAGAGCAAGACTAACAGCAAGAAAGCTACTCCATGTGTAATAGCCTCAAAAACAAAACAAAACAAAATAAAAACTAACCAACAATATGAAAGACCTCTATCTGAAAACTAAGTATCTGAAAAAAGAAATTGAAGCAGATTTAAAGAAATGGATAAACCTCTCATGCTCCTGGGATAGGAAGAATTGACATCATAAAAATGGCAATAATGCACAGACCAATTTACAAATTCAATGCGATACCATTAAATCCCAACAATTTTATTCAAAGAACTAGAGAATGGGATTTATATGGAATAATAAAAGAGTCTGCATAGAAAAAATAATCCTTAGCAGGAAGAACAATGCTTCAAGCATAGCAATACCAAACTTCAAACTCCTCAGAGGAAGAAATAAGAATGCTCAATAGATACATGAAGATATGTTCAAGATCTCTAGCCATAAAAGAAATGCAAATCAAAATAACAGTGAGATTTCACCTTACCCCAGGCAAAAAATATAACAATAACAGCTGGTTGGGTTGCTACACTGTTAGTTGGAATATAAATGTGTTCAACCACTCTAGAAAGCAGTATGGAATTTCCTCAAAAGACCAAACATAGACTTCCCTATGACACAACAACCCTACTCCTAGACTTTTATCCAATAGAACAAAATGCCACACTAAAGCCACCAGCATAACCATGTTCATTGCAGTATTGTTTACCATAGCTAAGATATGGAATCCACTCAGGTGTCCCTCTGGATAATGGATCAAGAAAATGTGGTATACATGCACAATGGAATCTACTCATCCGTCAGAAAGAATGACATTGCCCCATTCAGAAAAAAAGGAAAGAAAGACTTGGAAAGAAATTGTATTAAGCAAAGTAAGCCAGATCCAAACAAACACATTTTTCATGGTTTCCCTCTTTTGTGGTAGCTTGAATGAATGTGCTTTTAACTCTACAAGTAACATAAGTAAACATACTGAATGACTAACACACACACACACACACAGGAACTTGATAAATTATATAAGTCTCTAGACAGTCACACATTGAAGCCAAAGGAGGATAGTTATAGGAGCAGATCACAAAGGCTTAATAGCTATGTGTCTATGATCATGTACAAAAACATTTTATGAAATGAACTCCAAGAAATGGAAGCAAGAGATTTTTCAAGTTGCTGTTGTTGCTTTTTTTGTTTGCTTTTCCTTTTATATTGTATGTTAGATTGTTTGTCTTTGGGAGGGTAATGTGGGAACAGAAAATGTAAACAAAGTGTGAACAAATACAAAAAAAGTGGTATTCACTAGACACTATATGGAAAATGAACTGCATGTCTTATGGGTGGGGATGGGAAGGACAAACTGGGAGAGAATGAGGGAAGGAATTGTACTCATTTCCTGATTCATATAACTGTAACTCCTCTTTATTTTACCTTTGTAGTAACATAAACATTTTTTTCAATTAATTGTGCTCCATTTTATTGGGCTTCCACTAGTCTGTGAATGTAAAGTGTTATAAATCTTGTTCTACTACACATGACACACAATTTTAATTAACTGTCCTTATATAATAGTCTGTTTTATGATTTTTTTAGTTTGAGTCAATGTTATTTTAGTACTCTGTTTTACTTTTGATTGTATTGACTTATTCTTTATTTTTAAGACATAATTTAATTATATTCTCTTTACCTCCTGTCATTTAAGTACCACCTCTCTTGTATTTTTACATTCTCAAATTTATTTTTTCTGTAACCAAAATTTCAGTGCTCACTACATCTTTGTTTAGATCCATTACCTGACCTGCTACATTACTGAAGTTTATTGAAGATGTGTCTTTTACTTTTACACAACATAATATCTTTCATATTTGGAATAGTGCTTGCTGCCTTATACAGCAATGACAAGTAAGATGGGTGTGCTATTGCCAGGTCATATCTCCTTTCCCTTGTCTATGATTTTATTTTTTCCCCAAGAGAATGAAATGCTTTCATTTTCCCTCACAAACGTTATGTCGCTGTGCAGTGGAAAAAGAAATTATCCAACTACTTCTGGCAGGAAGAACAAGTTTCTAAAGGGCTGGCTGTCTTCAGTTAAGATAAACCCCAGAAAGATCCCCCATCTGAATAACAAATGTCATGTAAGTTATATATCTTTGTAGTTTGCTGTCTGTCTGTCTGTCTCTCCTCATCTTTTTCTGTTTTAGTCAAACTCTAATTGTTTTAATTAAAAGAACTGCATTTTAAGTTTAGATACATTGTATACACTTTGCCACAATCAAAGAAGTAAACATATCCATCACCTGAAAAACTTCCTTGTGTTCCACTCTTCTGGGAAGAATACTTTAACAAGAAAATTCTAATGAAAGACAGTGCCTGCAGGAACTCTGTTTATTTATTGCTTCTGTACCCTACTCTAAAGTGCCTCCAAGTTTTCTCACAGAATAATGTAATCAACCCTGTTTTGTGGCTGTGGAAACTGTGGTGCACAGAGGTTAAGCAAATTACCCAAGGGCATGGAACAGATGAGTGAGAAACCTGGGAGCCAGTCCAGAACTCTAAACTGATGGGTTGATATATTCCCTTGCTTCACACATCTGCAAGTTACCGGTGCACTTCTCCCCTTCTTGTTTAGTTAAAACCTGCTATTTTAATTGTCATCTGTGAGATAAGTAAGTGGTATTTCACTACCATCTCCAACTAGTATTTGGTCTCAGCAGAAAGCAAATTATGAATAATGATTAGAGTTTCATTAGCAACATAGTCATCCTTTCTTATTTCTGTTGCAATCTTACTCTCTCCAAGCTGCTTACAAACTTATGCAACTTGCCACCAAAATGTTTGAGAACAGACATTGAATAAACACTTAGCATTTTGAACAAAGAAAAAATTATTTAAAAAAATTATTGTAAAGGTGATGTTCAAATGGGTTACAATTACGTAAGTCAAGTAATGAGCACATTTCCTTTTGAACAGTGTCACCCTCTCCCTCATTCTCAGTTTTCCACTTGTCTCCCTTCCCTCCTAAGTTGTATAGTTCATTTCCAACATAGTGTCTAGTAAATACCACTGCTAAACTGAGTCACCCTTTTTCCCACTGTTTCTGTGCTTCCCCTTCCCAAATCAGATAAACTTATATACAAGACAAGGGGTACAGAAATCCAACTCAGTGAGAAAAGGGAATAAACCAAAGAACAAAGTAAAGGAAAAAAAAGAAAAGAACCACAAATAGTACAATAAAAATACTATTGTTTGCAATTCCTGGAGTTCATTTTAGTAAGCATAATCTTATATGTTCATATGCACACAGTTATCGTGCTATTCCCTAAGAATATCCTCTTTTGGTCTCACTGTGTGAATGTTTAGTGTGCTTTTTAATTAATCATGTCCAAGAGTAATCATTTGTCTTTTACTATGCATTGGGTTTACTTGTAGATTTATAGGCACATTCTAATTATTACAAATAAGGGAAACCATGCAGCCTATGTTTCTTTGGGTCTTTGGCTTATGCCACTTAATATAATTTTTTCCAAGTCTTTCCATTTCCTTATGAATGGAGCAATGTCATTCTATCTGATGGAAGCATAGAATTCCATTATGTATATATACCATATTTTCTTTATACATTCATCTATTGAGGGGTATCTGGATTGATTCCTTATCTTAGTTATGGTAAACAATGCTGTAATGAACATGGTTGTCTAGTGGCTTTAGTGTGCCCTGGTTTGTGGTCTTTTGGATATATACCCAGTAGTGGGATTGCTGGGTAATAGGGGAGGTCTCTGTTTGGTCTTCCATACTGCTTTCCAGAGTGGTTGAACAAGTTTACATTCCCATCAACAGTATGGTAGTTTTCCCTTTTGGCAGCATTCCTGCCAGCATCTGCTATTTTTAGTTTTCTTGATAATGGCCATTCTCACTGGGGTGAGGTGGAATATCGATGTTGTTTTTATTTACATTTTTTATGGTCAGAGGCTTGAACTTAGGACCTGGGTGCTGTCCCTAAGCCTTTTTGGGCTCAAGGCTAGTGCTCTATCACTTGAGCCACAGTGCCACTTCAGTGTTTTCCTGAGTGGATTATTGGAGATTCAAGTCTTAGGGAGTTTTCTGCCTGGGCTGGTTTACAATCCTCAGATCTCAGCCTCCTGAGATTACAGGTGTGAGCCACCAGTGTATGGCTGAAAGGTTTAAGTTTTTGATCTCTAACTATATTTTAGATATGAACCTTTGTCTGATGGATACCTAGTAAAGATCTCCTCCTATTCTGTAGGTTTTCTATTTATCTTGCTAGCTATGTGCTTTGCCCCTGCAGGAACTCTTCAGTTTGATGCAATTCCATTTATCCAATCTTTCTTTGACTTGTTATGATTCTGGATTTTTACTTAGGAAGTTTCAACCTATGCCTAGGAGCCCTAATGTTTCCCCTATCCCTATATTTTCAATATATCTGCTCTTACATTGTGGTCTTACTCATTTCATGTTCACATAAATCTGTATTTTATTTATATATATGTGAATAATGAAAAAGCTATTTGCAAATAAAATAAAAATATTAGATAAAGTCATCACGTGAACTGTTTTGCATAAAGCACAGATGGTCTTTAATATATACTTAATTCCTTGCTTCTTTTTGGCCTTTAACAAACCAAAAGAGCTTACTTACCTCTAAATCTAAGAGGCTGAAGCAATAATGAGGTCTCTGACACAAGGAGTGTCAGTCAATTTCCGGCTATCAGACTGATGGCCAATGCTTTCACAGCTGCCTAGGATTGTATACAGTAAATCTCTGCAGTTCTGTGGTTTCCCAATACATGAAGCAACCCAAGTGTTACTTTACCCCCAATCTTTACCCCCAGTACTCTACTGCCAAATAAAGGCACAGGGTTGGGTTCCTGTGGATCCCTTTTCACACACATATACACAGAGGCATACAGACACATAATTGCTGTCTCCCCAGCTTACCACAGGGGGCAGACACTGACTAATAACGTGTTCAGAAGAACATATTCCTAAGCAAAAGCAAGAAGAAACAAGATGTTTTTATGAAGGCATGCAATAAAGTGCAATGTTTAAGAACATGTTTCTCATGTCACCTTCAATAGCACATTACATGAAATCTTAAGACAGGGTTTATTTCACTTATGCAAGAAATAACCAACTCTTCATTAATGCTAAAGACAAGAACTTCAGTTATACTGTTATACAGGTTATACTGTTCTTCAGTATAACCTGATACTAAGCGACATTAACCCCAAGATAGGGACATAAGAGATTTTACCTTTCTTGTTGTTATTTTAATGTACTTATAATGTACTATGTGATTTTTTTGTTTCTTTTGTATATTCTTCCCCCATGATCTAATCCCTGTTTTCACTGTATTTGATTCAGATGTCCTGCATCTTGTATATACATTTTTCTAATTTGGGAAGGGGCAGGGAAATAAAAAAAATGCTGAAACAAGGATTCAGGTTGACCATTGTAACAATGGAATGTACAAGACATTGAAAATGAACTTCACAACTTCGGGAGTAGGGGGAAGGAGGAGTTGAGGAAGTAGGGAGGAAAGGGGCGGTAGGGGAAAACAAAGGAGGGGATAACAATGCTCAATAGGAAATTGACTCATTACCTTGCTCATGTAACTGTACAGTATCTTTAAAATATATATATATATTACAAATTTAAAAAGAAACAATAAACAAACTCTGTATTGTGTTCACATTTTTTATATTTTGCATTTCAAAGTTAATAATTCTATGACTGTTTCATTCAGATGTCCCAGATTTGTTATAACCCAATATATGAACAATGCATTCCTTCTAAAATACCTTTCCCAAAGTAAAAACATGAACATCAGTTTTAACTTTTCATGCCAGTCAATAGATTTTATTTTTTTTACAATTCTTTTTTTACAACTCATACACATACATAAAACCTGAGCAACCCTGCATAAAGCATTTATATTCTCAATGAGTTGACCTATGAGCAAAATTTAAAACTCTCAAATCAATAATTGTTGAACACAGATTTTCCTGTTATCTACTTGTTTTAAGGATAGTTCTAACAAGTATGGACCCTAGCGCTCACCTATTGAGGTTTGAAATTTAGTTTCCCTACCTACTGAATTATAATAGACATATTACTTAATGTTTCTGTGGTTCATTTTCCTCACTTATTAAATAGAGATAACAATAGTCCTCAGATTGAAGCAGCTAGTAGCTGTAAATTAGGCATAATTTAAATAGAGCATATATTGTTTGTTGAAATCAATAAACAATCATTTTTTTTCATAGCATCAGTATGCTAGATCAACATTTCTGCACTAAGGATTGACATTTTCCCCTAGTATAATCCAGGCGGCTTGTATTAGAAGTCAGTTTGTCAGTGAGATGAATTAGGGAGCGGTCTGGTCCTACACGATAGTGCTGGCAGCTTTTCCTTGTGAATCTGATGTGAAATAGAGGGAAGTGTACACATTCAGTGCTTCGGAAAAGGATCTAATTGGTTACAGCCGTGAGCATTTGATGAATGCTCACTGATAAGTAGAAATAATTATGTGCAACATTTTCACATAAGCACAAACAAACCACACAAGCATTCTAGAAGATAAAATAAATATCACAGAAACAAAACAAATGGCATGTAAAAAGGAGTAGATTGTTTTACCCTCCTATTATCTGATTCAAATATGTAATTTCAGTCCATACTTCTGAAATCAAAGAACAATTTATTCGGTTTATCCCATCTGAGACCTCCAGACATTTCTTAACTTAAAATGAACATATATCAATATTTTAATAGTACATTTCTGCTTACTAGAAAAGTCCTGCAGAAATACCATTACGTTTTATTCAGAAACAAGAGATAGTTTTGTTATTTTGCTTTTTTTTCATTTGTGGCTGTTTCTGATTTCTGCACCTTTTGTCTTGTATATAGTTTATGTTGTGGAGAGGGTAAGGGGGAGCACAGAAATGGGACAGAGGGTGAACGGAGGCAGCGGTGTTACTCACTAGAAACTATGTTGAAAATAGACTATACAACTTGTGGAGGGGGGCTTGGGAGGGGAAAACTGGGAGAAAACAAGGAACAAAGGGACACTCGTCAAAGAAATGTACTCATTACCTGACTTATGTAACTGTTACCCCTTCACACAATAACAATTTAAAAAACTGCAATTAAGGAAAAAGATTGATACATGACAAATGCAGAGTGTGTGTTTCTTGCTTCTTTGTATAACTCAATATTAGGGGAATACCACTCATGGTTTTGTTTATAAAGACAAGTAGAAAAAAGAGTAAAAGAACACATACTTAACTTCAAGTTAATTGTCCAGAATCCAAACTTGTAATCCTAGCACATGGGAATCTAGGAAGGAAGACATAGAGTTCAAGGACAGTTTGGTCTAGAAAGTGAGGACCTGTTCCAAGCAAATAAACCAACAAACAAACAAAAACCTTGTCTGTTATTTCTGTACAAAATAAAAAAAAAGAAGCTAAAATTGTGTGCTGTGGAGCAGGTGCCATCATAATTTTAACCAACAGGATTTTGCTGTCTGATAACTAAGTGTAACCCATATAATTTCTCACATACTAAACAATTAATAATTTCAAGTAAATTTTGTGGCTTTGTAAGACCTTAGTCACACATGGGCAATTCTACGTAATTGAAAATTGCTTCATTTAAGTGAATATATATATATATATATATATATATATATATATATAAGTCATTCTGTAATTTACACATATGATCTTAGTTAATCAGAAGGCTAAGATCTGAGGATTGAAATTAAAAGCTATCAGGGGTAAAAAAAAATCTGGTAGATTCATGTTTCTATCAACCAGCAAAAAGCCAGAAGTAGAGATGTAGCTCAAGTGATATGTGAGGACTAGAGTTCAAGCCCCAATGACAATACAAATACAAATAAAATAGTCATGATATTATAACTTGGGTCTTGTCAGATGTTAGGACAGAGTAAGATTAGGAATAAAGGCTCCAGGATAGTATCACTGAGGCGCAGATAAGTTTATCTGACACTATCTGAGAGAGTTCTAGTGTTCCTGGCACAGAGTCCAATTCAAGCAAAGAGGTGGCAGCATGACATATGGTTCCTCACATAAGCAGTCCCATGGATCCATGCCTACTCTTTGCTATGGACAGCTAAGCAGTGGTAAGCCACATCTTGTCATGGTTTTCTTTCTTAAAGAAGATAACACAGAAGAAATGGGAGAAAGGAAAAAGTCCTACTTGAATTGTATAAAAAAATCTATTACCCTCATTATTTCCTGGGGACAATTGTACCTTTAACCTAAATTTTTTCCTAATACTCAAAATTATGTCAATATTACATCAAAATTATTCCTCCATGTCTAAGTGTTAGGAAGAAAAAAACAGAATAGTCCATTTTTGTGAAAATGTTATCACTAAAAACCCTGTACTCAATCAATTATTGGCCATGAACATTGGCAACACAAAGGTCTTTTCTCATATGCTAACTCTCAGAGAAGACACTGCTCACATTCACTTTTGAAGAAACTCATCACTTGATGAAGAGGAAATTATTAGGCCATTTAATCAACTCAGATGCCTATCAGGGGATGAATGAATCAAGACAATATGATATACATACACAATGGAATTGTATGCTTCCATCAGAAAGAATAATATTGCCCCATTCATAAGGAAATGGAAAGACTTGGAAAAATTATATTGCTACATAATCAGAACCAAAGAAATATAGGCTGCATGGATTCCCTACCTCATTTGTAAAAATTAGAATGTGCCTATGAATCTACAAGTAAACCTAAATGAATAGTAAATGACAAATAATTACACTTGGACATGATTAAATAAACAGTACTCTGAACATTCACATAAAGAGACCAAAGGAGGATATTTTTAGGAGAGGATCACAAAGGTTCAATAAAATCAACGTATATATGATCTTATAAAATGATGTTTATAAAAATCAACGCCAAGAAATGGAAACAAGAATTTTTTATTGTATTATTTGTGGTTCTTTTTTCTTTTTTCTTTGGTTTATTCCCTTTTGTTGTTATTTTTGATTTCTGTACCCTTTGTCTTATATGTAAGTTTATCTGATTTGGAGAAGGTAAGGGGAAGCAAAAAAATGATGGGACAAAGGGTGAACCAATTCAGTAGTGATACTCACTAGACACTGTTGGGAATGAATGGGAATGGGAGGAGAAATACTAGGAGGGTATGACACTGTTCAAAAGAAATATACTCATTACCTGTCTTATGTAACTGTAAACCCTGCATCACCTTTACAGTATTTTTAAAAATAATAATTAGGTCAGATCACAAAAAATGAGTAAGTATGGTATAAAACAACATTTTTTGTTTTGATCAATAACTGCACCGTTCATGAAAATATGAAAAATAATTATTTAAATAATTATTTAGATTGTGTTTCAAGACTCCAGATTGTTTTTATTTAAATTAAGCAATAGTATAAGGCTGGTGGCCAGAAGAAAAGAGCTAAAGCAAGCTCATTCCTCATCTCATGGGAAGATATTAGTGGGTGGCATTTGTATATCACTACAGAAATTAAGGGAACAGCATAGCTATTTAAGGAAAATCAAGGAAAAGAAAGCAAAAAGAACAAAATAAACAGAGCATTAAATGTACTGATGTTACTATGATTAAATATTTTATGTAAAACCACCGATGTAACGAAGACTAAACTCAATATGACAACAGCTAGGCTAAACTTTGGCCCTTCCAAAATGTCAAATATACATTATATACAAAGAAGGTAGCAAAATATGCAAACAGTAAAATGCTTTACAGCAGTATACCTCAACAATTTAAAACAATTAGAGAAAAGAGCAGAACTTCTAATATTTACTAAATATAATCCCAAATCAATATTAATATTTGCAAAAAAGATTAAGCATAAACATACAAACTCAAGACATACACCAAAGTATAAAGGAAAAATTACCTAGTATCGACATATGCAGAACAGAAAATTCTAAAGAAAAAAAGGGAGAGAAGTGAAACAATGTAATTATTTAATGACATATACTGCTTTCTATTTTTGACAAGACATTTGATATAAAAATAAAGACATAAAATAATAATTGATAGGTTAGAATACTGAGAATATATTTCTTCCTTTAAAAGTATTTCACTCTGTTCATTTTCTTAAAGTATTTACTCTATATATAGCAAAGAAATTCTAATAAATTTTCCATGAGGAAATGCACGTCATGTTTTAGAACAGCACTTCAACAGATCTCAAAGGAAAGAACTCATAGCTTTTGAGAACAAGCTTTTAAGAAACTCTTGAAACTGGAATTAGAACTTCAGAGTTTATATTTTTAACAAAAATACAGAAGTCAAAACCTGAAAAGTATAGCACAATGTACATTTTCATAAAGGTTGAATACAATAAATATGTCAAATACAATCTAATGGGAGAGGATCCTTGAAGGTAAAAATAAAGACTCAGAAAATGAGTTGGGAAATAAGATTGAAACTATGACCCCTCCAAAGAATAGTTTCATACAACAGTTCTTCTTCTCAGGAAACCAGGTCTAGGGCTTGGGCAAGAAGGAATTTCTAAATGAAGCCCTAAAACAAAGTTGAAAATCAAAAGGTCTAAAAATCACAACAAACCCTCAGATAACAAAACACAACAAAAGTTTTTTTCTGAATAAAGATAAAAGAAAAAAACAAAAGCATATTTGTTTTGGCTTCTACTTTCACTGAGCAAACAAACACCAGAAATACTTCTACTGAAAATTTCTAACCACAGTGGCTTGGAGGTCAAATTTACACTACTCATATGCTTTGGGGAACCACAAGCTTAGAAATAAAATTAAGTTGCTTTATCAAACAAGATATAGTATGAATAGGAAAACTCAAGTGAAATGAAACAGAAAGGAAGGGCAAAATCAGTGGCATGAATTAAGATAATAGATTATGGGAAGAAAAATGTAAACACTGTAAGGAAGGATGTATTTTCCTCAGGCCTCATGAGAATCCCCCAGAACAGGTTTCTGAATATGAACTTATACTCAAAATAAAAAGATAGCAAGAAATTAGCCATCGTGAATGAGAACAGCTGCAACATAGAAAATGAGAGAAATAAACATGTGAGGGAATTTGGACTAATAAAAAAAACCAAAGGAACTTATAATGAAAAATGTATTGAATATATGTCTGCTAGAAGTTTCAGTAGAAGAGAACTGAAACAATGAAAGAAGAATTATTTAAAGAGATAATGCCTAAGATTTCTCCATAATTGATTAAAGGCATGAATCCTTGTCTTCAAAAGCATAAATGAATTTTAAGCAGGTAAAATGAAGATGAAATCATACTTTCCCAATAGAATAGTAGAAGTAAAAGGATCTTTAAATAGCTATAGATAAATGAACCTATACATGAATAAAAACAATAGCAAATATCTTAAGAATATAAGCCAAAGGAGAGCAGAAGATACTTTCAAAGTATTACAAAATTAATTGGGCATTTTTACTGCATGTGAAACACGTAAGTAAATGTTAACAAGAATACTTTATGTATGTAAAGTGAAACATTTACATTTGGGGGTAAGCTAATCACATATAAAAACAGTGTGAAAGTTGAGTAATTGATCAGAGAGAAAGTGTTTTAAAGGTATTTTTTGTTGCTGGAAAAGAGAACAGAAAAAATGTAAATTTAAAACAATGTACATATCAAAAACTTTAGAATAAACTTTGAAAAATAGAAAAAGGTGAACAATTTCTGAAAGAGTAAGAGAGAAGCAAAGGTATAATTTAGGATTTAAATCCATCATTTGAGTCCACAAAGAATTATATTATCTTCCCTAATTCTAGACCCACGTCAATTCCCAGAATAGAGTCTATTAATTGGAGGATAATTTGGGAATTACTCACAACATAGCTATCTACCATTAACATCTTTAGCTTTACCAAAAGAGAACTGAAACTAATACTGGGTTAATATACAATGGTAAAAAGTAATCATCTAGACTTTTCAGGAGTTGACACAAATACCTATGGATTCAAATTTCTAATGTCAAATTTATGATAATCAGATAATAAATTGAGATACAAACCTATTTTGAGTCATTCAGTTCCTAAGGTGTCCACCCACACACTTAATGGTTATTTCTCTAGGTCCTGAATGTATAATTGGAAATGATGGACATACATGACATTTGTCAGAATCTATGGCATAGGATGTAAGGCTATCATGCTAGGAAAGATAAGTAGAAAGTGCTAGAATTCTGCTCCTGCCAGGTCTTATGCATATAGTCTTGAATTTCCTGAGTCAAAAGAAACATTGCACTCCCTCAGGGAATTGTGAAAATGAGTGCAACAGAAAAGGGTTCCAATATGTAGGGATGCTATTTGTATTCCCATCGCCTTCTTGTTGGACCATACAGAAGGTGATTTGTCTATGGAAAGGGCTGCATTATTTTGAACTTCATCTGGTTACAATTTCAATTGCAGTTGATGTTCCAGGTTTTGATTTCTAAGTAGGTCTTTTTCTTAGAAATCATTACCAACCACCACTTTGAAGAATGATGCAGGATAGAATGGACTTAATGATTGAAGTGAACTTGAGATTTACCAGGCTAGAGATAAAGTGACCAATGATGCTGATACTCTTTTAAGTGTCCCTCAAATACTTCTTTAAATTTTATTTTATCTTATGGATTTTTACATTCCACTGATTTAGTGCACCTTTGTTTAAAACTGCCAGATTTTTTTTCTAGTACAGGGGACTGAACCTAGAGATTTGTCTTCCTAAGATTTCATATAACTATTTTCAGGCTGCCACTGCCTACTTTGCCTGAATAAGCATAGAGAAGTGCCTAGGAATTTAGTTTCTCCATTTACTACTGAATGACAATAATGGAAGTATAGAATTTCTAGCTTTTTGCCATCAGTCTTAGCTGAAAGTCTGCAATCGTTTGTGGAATGAGGTATAAGTTTCTACAGGCTTCCGTCTGCGAATGGTCCCTTGGCTGACTGACTCCTTTCCTCCTTCCATCCTTACTGTTTATCCCCAGTGAACATTCTCTTGAATTTTTTTGCACATGAACCTTTCCCTTTGCATCTGCTTTTGAAGAAGATACCAGATACCAGATAACCCTGTTAGAAATTTTGATTGAAAAAAAGATTTCATTCGTAATAAATTGACAGCAAAAATTGTGAAATACCTATGAATAACAAGAGGAAAGAAACTATAAAATGTCCATGAGCAACTTTTACAGAACACACAAAAATGAAGAGACAGGCTGTTAACTTATATAAGAGGATTAAATATCATATGAATATTTTCTCCTCTTTTGTATAAAAATTTCAAAGCCATTCCAAAGGAATTCTATAACAAATCTGGAAGTATTAGCAGGCAATAATAACTATACACAGTACTGAGATTACCATGTAAAGTGTTACTGACAGAATGTTATTAATGTTACTTCTAATAAACTTGTCATATACATACATCTACATGTACATATTAAACTACACTGATGTTTATAGGTATTGTTACAGTTTCAGTCTAAAATATTTTCTGAAGACTCATGTGTCAATGCCCAGGTAGCCAGCTGCTGAACTTTTGAGAGGTGATTAGTTCATGAGGGTGGAAACATTTTCAAGAGACTCATCCATTGATAAATGAATAGTGGACTGGGCTACTACTTAGAAGATGGGGCCTACTTGGGAGGAAGCAGGTCACCCTGGGTTTGCCCTCAAAAGGCAGATCTTGACTCCAACTCTCCTTTTGCTTTTTGCTTACCATGGAGTAGACACCTGTGCTCTATCACACACTCAATATCATATTCTGACTTACCTTAGACCCAAAGCAACAGAGAAAGCCAACTGTGGAGTGCAAGCTCTGAAAGTGTCAGCCAAAATAAATCTTTCCTCTCCTAAGTTGTTTATAGCGGTTATTTTGTCCCAGCTGTACAAAATGAACTCAGTATTATTAACAAATTGAAAGTAAAATGACTTTCGAGAAAACTCATCAAAAAGTACAAAGTAGTTCATTTTGAATGTAGTGTCTAATGAGTACCACTGCTGCCTTTGTTCACCCTTTCTACCACCATTTCTGTGCTCCCTTTACCCTCCCCCAAACAGGCAAATGAACAAACAAGACAAAAGGAAATGAAAACACAAATCACAATGAAGAAAACAAAAACTCTTGTTTTTGTTTTTTTCCACTTCCTGGAGTTCATTAAGAGAAATATTATTTTATATGGACAGATGCACATAGTTATTGCACCTATGTGATCCTTTCCTAAGAATATCTTCCTTTGGTCCCACTCTGTACAAATGCCTATATCCCTATATAATTTATCATGTCCAATTGAATCATTTTTCTGTTACCACTCATTTTGTTTATTTGTAGATGTATAGGCACATTCTAATTACCCCAAATGAGGGAAATATGCAACCTATGTTTCTTTGGTTTGACTTACTTCACTTAATATAATTTTTTCCAAGCCTTTCTATCTCCTTATAAGTGGTACAATATCATTTTTTCTGATGGATGAGTGGGTGAGGATGGGAGGGAAAACCTGGAGGAGAGCAAGGGAAGGATGACATTGTTCAAAAAGAAATGGATGTTTTATCTGACTTATGTAACTGTAACCTCTCTGTACATCATCTATACAATAAGAGTAAATAAATTTGAAAATAAAAACCATAAAGAGAAGAACATACTATTAATATTTGCAATAATGACAGAAAATACTACTTTGAACCAATACAACAGTGATACAAGACAATATGTTGAAATGAAATTACAACTTGGGGGGATTGGAGGCAGGAAAGAAAGTGGGAGAAAAAAGGAGGAGAGGGTAGCAATGTTTGACAAGAAATGTATTCACTACCTCATGTATGTACATCACCTTGATAATAAAATTAAATTAAAAAATTAAAAAGTAGAATATATTTTGCTATCTTCAAATAGTTGTACAAAGAAGCCACTATTCAACAAAGAAGTTTATGAATGCAATGCCTCTTGGCTTTTAAAAACCATATTATATATACATTTCTATAGTGTGTACACACATTATACACAAATATTCACAATTCTGAGTATTATGTACAGAGTTACAAAGAAAAAATTGTATCTGAATGAGTTAAATGACATGCTCAAAGACATATATGCAGGGATTTTAGAGTTGAGACTTAAAACTAAGTAATTGTATTGAGATTCTAGCTATTTACCCACTTTTCTAGGTATATTTATATAACATGGCCTTACCAAAAACAGAAAACTATTAGGATTCATCAGAAGTAGGCAACATTGTCATATGGAAGAAGAAATTTCTACCAAAACTGGCATTTCAAGATTGACTTCAGAAATGACATTACACAAACTATTACGTATTTGTTTACATTTTCTGGTGAATAGTGCTCTCATGGTTGCGGAAAGTTGGCTTATTTGGAGGCCTAGCTCCCACGCTTACTAAACCCACCTGTTTAAGGAGTTTGTGCTGTACCAGTTGTCTCTGTTTTCAACTGTCATCCTGTATGATCAGTCCTAACATGTTTAAAAACTTGAGAACTATTTTTGCTCTTTATCTTTTATGTCCTTTATTGTCTAACAACATGTTTAGATATTTCTTAATTTATTAAGCATTAGGTCAAATATTAAACAGTAGTTGTCTTAGTGAAGCAAATGTCTTCACTCTGATACAGAGTGGAAGGATCAGAAAATTATGCTATCTGACATGTTATCATTACAAGCAGTTTAGTGACCTACAGGAGCATCATAAACATTTAACCTGTCAACATTTCAGCCATCCATTTTTGAAATGACTCAGTTATTAAATTTTACCTACCATCTTGAGAACTTTTGCAATCACATTTTTCAAAAAGGCAGCATTGAAGCAAAGTATATTTTATTCAAGTCATGTACCATGACAATACTTTCCTTTCCAAATATATCAGATATTATTCTTATATTGAACATAGTTTTCCTTTATAATTTATTTTATTCTCATTCAAAATTGATCATCTTGTGCATGCTTGCTGACAATAATAAGAACAATAATAATTTTAATTATATCAATTGAGCATAAAAACTTTACTCATTAAGATATACATTGTTCACTACATTTTAGTATCTTATTCATTTATGGAGATCATTAAGTGTTTCTTAATATCAATGGTCTTTGCATAACTCAAAAAAGAAGATAATTAATGGCCAAGTATTACATCAGTTAGCGTATTGACATTGTCATAACCTGTGAATAGGAAGAGTGGAGATTAGAGATTCAGTTTCCTTCATCTGATCATCTTGAAGCCAGATTCTCTGAAAATCAAGAAGAGATAGAGTTAAATACCACAACAGAAACAAATATAATTTCTGTTTGTTACAGAGGGAGGATTACCAATGAGTGTGATGACTGCATATCGCTGCTGATGAAAAATGACCGCCAGAAAGGATGACATTCTGGGAGGAAATGGAAAGCAGACACATAATTCACAATCCAGACACTGAGAGAGTAGACTCTGAATGACAATAAGCATGGAGGGATGTGTGGGTGGCAGAGTGCAGTATGGGCTGGCTGTAGGCCTGGAAGAAAGGCAATGGCATCAGGCTCTGAGCACATTTCATCAGCAGAAAATGAAGAGCCTCTAAAAACATGAAAGATTACTTATAGAAAAGTGATGAAATTGTTTCCAGGAAGAATAATTAAGAGAGACACTTTGACATAGGAAAAGATAGAGTTACTTTCTCCCCATACACATTCAATAAAACTTGAATCTAAATTGAACCTGGAGTTTCATGAGTAAACTTTAGAGAATTTATCTAATTCTTGTGTGTGTGTGTGTGTGTGTGTGTGTGTGTGTGTGTGTTTATTGAACATATAAGAGAATAGAGTCTCAGAAAGGCTAAGTGACTTTCCAAGGTCAAGCTGAGACTAATGTTCAGATTTTTGAAATGTAAGATTACCTACACCTATTTGTACCTTAGATACTTATATATCACCCTCATCTTTTAGCATAAATAAGATACTGCGCTTAGGAGAGAGGCTAGTATTTATTCATATATTCCTTAAATCAATTCAACACCAAGTGTTTATTGCATGCCCACCATGTGTGAGCAATGTTAGGTAGCTATGCAACCTGGGTTCATTAGCTTTCTGTCACTGTGACACAGTAGCTGAGATAAACAACTTACAAAGAAAGATATATTTTGGCTCATGGTTTCAGTCATGGAGTTTGCAAGTGGCTGAATAGACATTTAAAACTGGGTTTGAATTTGAATTTCAAGCCTTTGTCATTTCAGTAGAATGTCTTTCAGGTGTTCTTGATGAATAGGAAGGTTTGCACCAGAGAGAAATTGTGATGGAAGGCATTTGGGGACACGAAAGTCTCCAAAAGAAGAGATGTGAGAAGACAATTTGGAAAATTTGTTTACAGGTCATGGAGGCTCACTGCTCTGCTAATCATAAGACAACTGACTGATTTGTTCAGTACACTATTTTATTATGAAAAAATGTTATATATTAAAATCAAGAAAGAATCCCTCTTTTTGAGAATCAAAGATTTACTATTTACCTGTTCATATATTGCTCTGAATTATAACGGACATACTGAGTACCATGTCATAGTTGCTGGAAGAGAAAAAAAGAGCTAACAGTATGGAACAATAACTTCTGCTGGGACTTTAAAATTCCAAGGATCCTATCTTTTCTGGAAGAAATCTCTAGCCTGGGCAAAAGGTGAAAGCCTTTATTTCCCTTTCTTCTTCATTTTTACCCTCTTTTTAATTATTATCATATTATTGTACAAGAGATTTCAGTTTAACATGCCCATTTATGTGTGCAATGCATCTATATCAGTGTCACCCTTTCCAGCATTCTCTCACAGCACAGCATTATTTCTAAAGAAATTTCTAAAGCAAGGTAACTACATATCATCTATGATCCTATTTTTAATACTATTTGATTTCTTCTGATTATCAACAGGAAAATGCAGTTGGATGTTAACTGTCTAAAAATATGTAATGTCTTTTTTTCAGAGGAAGAAGTTATCAGAAGACTCGTGGATAAAAGCAGCCATTAGAAAACAGAGAATGTTTAAGGAAGGAGAGAATGTATGTCATAAAAGCTCTGGATAGCAAATCTCTGATTGAGAGCTGTCTGAGCAAAGTGCACATTGTCTCCATTGGCTGTGAAGTTACTGTCACTAACATCAGTCCTGTGCCTGGAGGACCAGTATTTTATGATTCCAGGAAACAGTCACTGTAATATGTTAAAATGTATGTGAAAGAACTATAAGATTGGCAAAAGCAAGTAATGTTTTTATTTATTTATTTATTTTGTTGGTCATGGGGCTTGAACTCTGGGACTGGGCGCTATCCCTCAGCTCTTCAGCTCAATGCTAGCACTCTACCACTTGAGCCACAGCACCACTTCTGGCTTTTCTGTTTATGTGGTACTGAGGAATCAAACCCAGGTCTTCATGCATGCTAGGCAAGCATTCTACCACTAAGCCACATTCCCAGCCCCAATGGCCAGAATATAAATGATATAAAATATCATTCCAAAAAGTTTGAATATTTATTACGCACTGGAAAACATTCAACATTTTTGAGTAAAGAGTGCCAAAGCTATATCTTTATTTTAGAAAGATAACTTGTGATAAATAGAGGCAACATTAAAGTTTATTGGAAAGATGTGCGAGAAGACAAGATAAAAGGACAGGCACAAATTAGGCAGCTCTACATAGATAGAGGTAGGAAATCAAGAAGGTGACCTTATTAGGCAAAGACACTGAGAACAAAATGGGCCAAGGTTTCTTAAAGTAATATAGGAGGGAATTAAAAATGGATTTGAATACAGAAAGCAGATAAAATGTCTCAGTCTCCTAGTATGGAATCAGGGTAATTTTATCATAATTTTCAGATATAGTCCCATGGAGCTCTGATATGAAAAGAATATTGGTTATAGACATATCAGAAATGATGCCTAGAACATAAGGTTATATACCTATAAAAACGATGAATAGAATATAATCTTAATCTATTCATTCTAACTTAATGCATAATCTAAAACTTTTCTCCAATGCTCATAAAAATATTATAAAACTTAAGATTATGTATGGGTATGCCACATTAACTATCTATAGTATTTGTAAAGAAATAGAGATAGTTTAACTACTCTAAAGATACATGTTAATTTTTGGATTTTTTTAGATTAATTAAAAGAATCAACCTTAACTCTTTAAAAGTACCATGAATATAAGTACAAGTCTCTTAGAAAAAAATCTGAGTTTCATGTTCTTAAAAATCTTGTTAAATTCAATTTAGTACCCCATAAAACTGCATTCTATTTATCAAAGCCTTTGCAAAGACACAATAAAGCTACTCTCTAAGACCAAGTTTCACTGTGGATTTCCAGGGAGTTTCCACAAAGCAAGATCCCACAAAAATCTTTCATACAAACTCCATAATATCAAATATAATATACTCACTAATTAAGTTTTTACCCAACATGGACATGAGATAATCTCTGATCTAGTATTACACAAAATCATGACACAGATCAGTAAGGACAGTTAAATTAAGCTGAGTACATACTGTGTGTGTCTCTGAGTTTATATACATACTAGCTTTATAATGCTGAAATCCATTCCATAGTGTTCATCAAGTTACGAATAGCCCCAAGCTAGAGTTAATGGTGAGTGGATAGTTCTCTCTCAAATGTGTTATACTCTACTTTAGTACAATGTTAGGTAACACATTTTCAACATTTCAATGTAAATATATACTTACTAATTATCAGATTATTAAAGTCTTACTAGCTAAAATGGAAAGGCACTAAAACATGGAGAGAATGTAATCATAATAGACAAGATGAAAATATAATTAAGTTTTAAAGCAAATGGTACTATGAACGTAGGTTGTCCTGCCATTGTGAGTTGAAGATGTTCTATTTTTTTCCATCTCTTTAATGGTAATTATGAAAGTAATAATGCTCAAATGGTTCTCTTATAAATCTTATGTGTAAATTATTAAATTGATATAATCTTATTAAAGTTCTAGAAATAAAATATATACAATGGTATCAATTTTTCCTAGCCAACTAAAAGCTGTTGTGAGATTGTTTTATTTTCTTGAGGAAATACTCAAATAAAAAGTCTTACTTCATCCTCAAAAAAAAAAGAAACCTCACAACTAAATTATAAATAATTAAGTCTGGATTATTGAACTGTAGGCAAATAAGTCCAGGAGCTCAGTGGGAACTTACAAATTCCTGGCATTTGTAATTCCCAGGATTCTGAATAAAACTTTTCATACTTTTAATGAATGCTTTTAGGTGTGCCCCTTCTACCCTTCCTTCCTTCTTCCCTCCCTTCCTCCCATTTACCCCTTCCTTTCTTCCTTTCTTTTTTATTTTTACCTCTGTGTATTTTTTTGTGGTGAGTGTTTTGTTTCATTTTCGTTTTAGAGATAATATCTCATTATGTAGCCCAAGATTACCTGAAACTTCCAATTTTCCTGCCTCAGCCTCCTACATACTAAGATTAAAGTTATAGGTTATCACACCCAGACCTGTAACTGTCCACCGTGAACTATTTCAAAGTTGAGTTCTCTTCCTCACAGTAACAATGCAAAGCTTGATTAGGGAAAATAAATTTTCAAAAAGCCAGCAGCCAGAATCTCACATCTGTAATCCTATTAGCCTTAGAGACAGATTGGTAGGACAGCAGTTGAAGGCCAGTCTGTGCATAAATGCAAGACTCCATCTCAATCAATAAATGGATGCAGTAGTGTGTGCCTATCATCTAGCTTTGTGAGAAGTGTAAATAGGGGGATTGCAATTCAAGTAGCCTGAGTACACATACCAAATGCCTATCTCAATCAATAGCTTGTCATTCTAGCTACACAGGAAGTGTAAATAGGCAAATTGAAGGCTATCTCCAGTATATACTAGGGACTCTATTCAAAAAGTAACAAAGGCTAAGAGGATTGGAGATGTGACTCAAGAGGTTGAATACCTGTCTAGCAAGAGAATAGTCCTGATTTCAAGTCCCAATCCCACCAAAATAAGTAAATGAATAAAAATTTCTATCTTAACTTCAAAATATAGGATGAATGAACCAAATTCACTGTAATGGAATGAGGAGCTGGTGTCTATCTTGGTTCCCCTGTAACCTGGGGTTTTCATAAACGGTGGCTTGAAAACCATACTGGTGTTTCCAGTCTTCAAAAATGGGGTATGGTTTCTGCATTCCTCTTGTTCTAGCCAAAGAAATCCACAGATTTCATTAGAAATTAACTGAGCTTGAGGAGAATTCTGTCAATAACCAATATTAAAAACATGGCTACCGGAGTTGAGGCTGTATCACTGAGGTTCAGGGTAGGTGGAGCCTATGTAAGACCTTGGATGCAAGCTCCAGCATGCAATGAACTTAAAAAAAAAAGGAGGAAAGAGGAAAAAGGAGCTGGCCTTATTTTAAGATAATGAATTTAAAAATAGGTAAGAACTTGCCATGAAATAAGCTAAAGTTAGAAGTCCCACAGCACAACTTTCTCAATGTCCTTTTGAGGCAAGGAGTTTCATATTTCTGACTTTTTCCCCTAGTTTATTCCATTTCTGTGGGGTTATTTTCAGTAATATAGGTAAATAAATAAAGAAAAGTAGATGATAAAAGAGTTGACAATTTATAAGAGATGAACAAAAAAAGCATGTGAATAAAATTACTAATAATTAATGACTCGATAAGATATGCTACTAATTTTAATATATTTATCTTATTTTGTGGTGGATAACAAATTAAGTAGGTATGTGAAATATGTTTATATTGTAGCAAGAAAATAAAACTGTACTAGAACATAAGACATGCAGGAGAACATTGAAAAGACTAAAATGATATCATTATTGGGGCTGTGTTTTAACTCAAAACTTTCAAATTTTAGCAAGAAGCAAGAATTGTGTGCTAGTGTTGCTGAATGAGCTGTGCTTTGGGGGATGCACGTGGGCGTGGGATCAGGTTTGGATGTGATAAAAGGAAGGCCAATCAGATGGCATATGACTAATATTTCAGAAGTTGCTCATCATTTGGCCCCTGATCCTGACTTGCTACAGGGTTCCTATTTTGAACAAATTATACCATGGTATTTTATTTAGTCAGTCATTATTTACTAAAAAATATCACCAGGCAGAAAATAAGAAGATTGCTTTTGAGAGTTAAACTATCCCACTGGTCTTAGATTCCTTGCCTGTAAAATACAATCTACTCCTTAATATTTTGTAGTCCTACTGATTTTAGAAAGCACATGCCAATAAGGAGACAATTTCTGATCAGAAATGTCACACTGTCACATTTTCAGGTGGCATTACTTATTTCTCATGTGCCACACACAGCAGCCCCCATCTGATGGATCAATATTTTAATCAATTCTATCATATTCTCCTCAGAATTAATTAGCATCATGGCCAGATTTTCACTAAGCATACCACATTGAATTAACACACACAGAAATCATTGGTATATGCCTTTGGCATTTCAATATGAATGAGACTAAGCTTTCTCAGTCGCTTATTAGAATATTGTTATGATTTTGAAAAATGAATTAGGAACTAAAGGAAATTTAAAAGCAAGATCAATAGAAAGCTCACAGATTAGGAGAAGATCTTCACTAGCCATACAATGGACAAGGGTCTCATATCTAAAATATTCTTGGAACTCAAAAAATTAAATCCCCAACTACAAATTCTCAAAGAAACTACTGCCTGATAAATAAGTGGGATAAAGGCTTAAACTTCTCTGAAGAGGAAATAAGAATGGCCAGTAGACACATGTAGAAATGCCCAATCTCTCTAGCCATGAAAAAAAATGCAAATCAAAACAACATTTAGATTCCACCTCACCCCAGTTAGAATGGCTATAATCAAGAACTCTAATAACAACAGATGCTGAAGGGGATGTGGCCAGAAGGGAACCTTACTTACTGCATTATTGGTGGGAGTGTAAACTTGTTCAACCACTTTGGAAAGCAATATGGAGGTTCCTCAAAAGACTCTACATAGAACTCCCCAATGACCCAGCAATCCCACTTTGGGACATTTACCAAAATGATCACAAACAAGACCATATTAAAGCTACCAGCACAACTATGTTTATTGCAGCATTATTTACCATAGCTAAGATATGGAACCAACCCAGGTACCCCTCAGTAGATGAATGGATCAAGAAAATGTGGTATATATACACAATGAAATTCTATGCCTCCATCAGAAAGAATGACATTGCCCCATTTATTGGGAAATGGAAAGACTTGGAAAAAATTATATTAAGTGAAATAAGCCAGGCCCAAAGAAACATAGGTCTCATGGTTTCCCTTATTTTCAATAACTAAAATATGTCTGGGACAAGCAGAAAAGCTCAGATAAGATGATGTTAAGCAAAATGAACCCCAAGATAGGGACACAAGTGGTTTTTTTTCTTTCTTGCTATTGTTTCTAACGTATTTATAAGGTACCATGTGATTTTTTTTGTGGCTTTGTATGTCCCTCCTCCACGGTAAAACCCCTGTTTTCACTGCATTTGATGCTGGTATAATCTGGGGAGGGGAAGGGAAAAAATGTTTAAGTAGGGATACGGGTGGACCCATTGCAGCAATGAGATATACAAGACACTATGTTGCAAAACAAACTTTACAATTTAGGGGGGGGGCAGGGGGGGAGGGTAGTTGAGGAGGTGGGAAGGAAGGGATGGTAGGGGAAAAACAAAGAAGGAAGCAACAATGCTTGATAAGAAATATATTCATTACCTTGCTCATGTAACTGTAACCCCTCTGCACAGTATTTTCACAATAAAACACATATTAAAATAACAAAAAAGCAAAGCATTAGTGTTTAGGAATATAGCATCATAGCATGAATCCATTTCCTAGACAAGAAAATATTTGCTTTTTTATGTTTGATCTGAAGATAATCAATCAGTAAAGAGCACTAGCAAAGACAAAGCAAACATTCTTTCCCAGAATTTCTTGTGAGTGAGACCTGCTTCTTGGCGAGATTTGGCCACCTGAAGTCCTCTTGACTAGTCTATAGCAGCCTAAAATTGCTTTTATGTTATTATTCTATCCTTTATTTTACATTTACATATGATAATTATACATATTTATGGGACTGAGTATGTTGTGATGTCGATGCATTCACACAGTATGTAATTGAAATAAATATGGATAAAAGGAAATCTGTCACTTCATAAACTTAACATTTTGCTGTGGTTAGTAAATTTGAAACCTTATTTTCTAGTTCTGAAATATTCAGTTCACTGTTATTCTCTCCCTGTATAATTTTCCATAATCCTGTGTTTCTATTCATTTATTTATTTTCTATGCCTCCATGAACATGCTTAATGCCTACGTCAATCTTGTTCACTTCTGTTTTACCCTCAATACTTAGAACAGTACCTAGCCCAGCAATTAGGTGTTTCTTAGTTCACTCAATGAATAATAATAATAGTCTCTTGTGTATATCAAGAGAAAAAGTAACAGAATTCAGTGACTAGGAGCAAGCTCACCAGAGACAAACATTCCAGTATTGAGTGCAAGTTGGATCAGCTACATAATTTGTAGAGTCTAATACAAAATTAAAATCCAGAGTATTTGTTCCAATTTTATGAAGAATTTTGTGATGGTCACAGCTGATATTAAAGAGCAGGTCCTTCAGAGAAGGGGCTTTCAACCTAACTGCACAGGTTGCGAGTCTGCAATACCAGCCCTGAATAATCCTGGAAAAGATATTCGAGTTTCCTGCACATTTTATGCATATCTATTCCTTTTCTAATAGGATTTTTGTGACAATGAAATGAATTTGCTACTTCCAGAGTAGCAAAAATCTGAATACTTTTTTAATTAGAAAGAGGAGTATTGAGACCACAATCATGTGTACAATATGTCATACAGAGGCATAAATCAGTCTTGAAAGGAGTTATTTTCTATGAAATCAATTGTTTCATTTGGCTACCAAACGTATGAATGTAGACTGCATTACATGTCTTTTATTCAGAGCATTATAAAAACTAGAAATGAATTAACAGAATAATTAAATACATACATTTTGATAATGTTTATTGTACTCTTCGCAGTTCATTTTTTTTCTTTTCTTCTTTGGTTTATTACCTTTTCTCAATGTATTTGATACCAAGGTCTTGTATATGAATTTATCTGATTTGAGGAGGGGAAGGGGAAGCCCAGAAATAGTGGGACAAAGGGTGAATTAATTCAATAGTGATACTCAGTAGACACTATGTTGGAAATGAACTATACAACTTAAGGGGAGAGGGATTGGGAGGGGAAAATTGGGAGAAAATGAGGGCAGGCATCATACTCTTCAAAAAGAAATGTATTCATTACCAGACTTGTGTAACTTTAACTCCTCTGTACATTAGCTTTACAATAAAAATATTCTCAAAATATATAGAATATACAAACTGAAACTCTTGCAACTACTCAATATATAGAGATTTGGTACTGTAAAAAAGCAATTAGTCTTAGTATGAAAATATATTCATAGAAACATTATTTTCCATGACATTGGATAACATACTAATTTACAGATCATATACTAATTTCTACATATTTTCCAATAATGAACTGATGTCTCTAATTTGTTAGATGAAATTAAGATAAATATCTGCTTTATTTGGTCCAGTTTTGTCATTGTGTGTGGTTTCCAAGTCCAGGTCTTGAGCTTGCTAAAGCAGGTGGTCTACCACTGGAGCTATATCCCAAGTCCTTTTTCTTTTAGTGTATCTTTCAGGTAAAGCCTTGCTTTTGTTTTGCTGAAGCTAGTTTCAGAACACAGTCCTTCTACCTTGCCTTCACCATACCTGGCCATCTAATCTGTTGGGTATTTTTAATTATTATTTTATATTTATCATGCCCAAACATATTTTTTAGAGTAAATCATTCTTTCATTCATCTGTTCCTTCCTTCCCTCTATCCTTCATTCATATTCCTTCCCTTCTTTTCTTTCTTCTTCTTGTTATGGTATTAGTAATTGATCCAGGGCCTTGCACTTAATAGACAAGAGTAGAGTGGGGTTTTCTTGAGTAAATTATAATTTACTCAATTACAAAATACAACAAAATCCCATATACATTCATCAAATCTCAAATTATGTCATATTTGTGTTGGACCTTAAAACACTAGTAAATTTAGTCATTTAACATTTTTTTCACGTCTTCTATGTGCTGGGTGTTATTTTAGTTGTGGAAGTTATAACATAACCTGCAACAATATTCCCACTCCCAGAGTATACACTATGCAGTAAATGAAGTAAAAATTAGTGTATTGGGATGCGGTGTGCCATGGAGAAATTAGTAAGGATGAAAGAATGAGTACCAGGTTGGGTAGTTTTGGTAAGAGTAGTCAGGGAAATTCTGGGGAGGTCACACTATAGCATAGTTTATGCAAGAGAGCAATTTGTGTGGTCAATTGTTCCCTAAACATGAAAGGTAAGGCCAAAATGCAGAAAAAAAGGGCAATGTGGTTAGATTGTTGAAAAAGCATCAAAGGGACCAGAACAATGATTTTATTCTGACAGATATGGGATATTAATGAATGTTTTGCACAGAATATTGCCACTACTGAATTAATCTTTTAAAGGAAACTAGTCTCTCTACCCATTGGATAAGAGGTCTAAGGAAAAGGATGGAGGCAGAAAGATGAACAAGAAAAATATCACACAATGTTCCAGGCAGGAAGTAGTGCTTATATAATGGGAGTGTTACTGTATATGAGTGGATTGGGTGTAAGCTGTGAAAGAGGAGGAATTGGGGATGTCTCAAAAGAGTTTCAGCTGAAAGCAAGGATGAGTAGGTTCATTATTAATAATGAAAACTCTAGAGAAAAAAAGAGTGATTGTTCATTAAAAATGTTTAGTATGTTCAAGAATGTAGTTCATCAGAAAATCAAGTACTCAGTTTAAAAAAGTGTTAGCATTTCTTCATGTGTCTATTGGCCATTTTTATTTCCTCTTCTGAGAAGTCTCACTTTAAATCTTTAGTCAACTTTAGCCATAAAAAATGCAAATCAAAACAACATTGGAATTCCACCTCACCCTAGTCAGAATAGTTATAATCAAGAAAACTGTTAACAACAGATACTGGAGGGAGGGGATGTGACCAAAAGGAAACCCTACTGCACTATTGGTGGGAGTGTAAACTTGTTCAACCACTTTGGAAAGCAGTATGGAGGTTCCTCAAAAGACTACACATAGAGTTGCCCTATGACCCAGCATTCCCACTTTTAGGCATTTACCCAAATGATCACAAACAATGCCATACTAAAGCTTCCAGCACAACTATGTTTGTTGCAGCATTATTTCCCATAGCTAAGATATGGAACCAACCCAGATTATCCTTAGTAGATGAATGGATCAAGAAAATGTGATACACACACACACACACACACACACACACACACACATCTGCCTTCATCAGAAAGAATGGCACTGCCCCATTTGTTAGGAAATGGAAAGACTTGGAAAAATATTAAGTGAAGTAAGCCAGAACCAAAAGAACATAGGTCCCATGGTTTCTCTTATATGCAATAACTAGTATATGTCTAGGACAGGCAGAAGTGGTCAAAAGCTATGTACATATCACCATATAATATGATGCTAAGCAAAATGAACCCCAAGATAGGGACACAAGAGCTTTTATCTTTCTTGTCGTTCTTTTTAATGTACTTATAATGTACTATGTGATTTTTTTTGTTTCTTTGTATGTTCTTCCCCCGTGGTATAACCCCTGTTGTCACTGTATTTGATTCTGGTGTCCTACATCTTGTATATACATTTTTCTAATTTGGGGAGCGGAAGAGAAATAACAAAATGCTTAAATAAGGATACAGGCTGACCCATTGTAACAATGAGATGTACAAGACAGTTTGTTGAAAATGAACTTTACAACTTTGCGGGGGGGGGAGGAGGAGTTGGGGAGATGGGGAGGAAAAGGATGGTAGGGGAAAGACAAAAGAGGGGGTAACAATGCTTTATAGGAAATGGAGTCATTACCTTGCTCATGTAACTATAACTCCTCTGTACAATATCTTTACAATTAAAAAATATATTTTTAAAAAGTGTTAGCTTTCAACTACTTGAGTTCAAAAGTTCAAGATTTCAAGATTTAAAAGCTGTAGCCAGGCGCTGGTGGCTCTCACCTCTAATCCTAGCTACTCAGGAGGCTGAAATCTGAGGACTGCAGTTCAAAGCCAACCCCAGCAAGAAAGTCTGTAAGACTCATATCACCAATTAACCATCAGTGGCGCTGTGGTTCAAGTGGTAGAGGACTAGCCTTTAGCTGAAGAGCTGAGGGAAAGTGCCCAGGCTCAGAGTTCAAGCTCCATGACAATCACCACCACCACCAACAACAACAAAGTTGTAGCTTCCATGGATGAATCAGAGGCAACTATCTTTACCTTTAATAAAGTACTTATCTTTTTCCATGTTCATTTATATTATTACCATGTATCTATGCATAAAACACAATGTGTAGGTTTCATAATTGTAATATAATAGTTATTCACACTTCTTTTATGCTTTAATATAATAGACAACAGACACTGCATTTACATTATATTGAATAAATTACATTATACTGAATAAATTATATTTACATCTTTACATAATATTGAATAAATTGTCCAGGTTATATATGTCTTTGTTTCATTCATTATTCATTCATGCTATTGAATGAACAGTACTAGTTCATTCTCCGTAGGATACTTAATCATTTTTTTCTGTCATAAAATCTTCCAAGATTAAAAAAAATCTTCCAAGCTATGATTGTTTATATTCTCCATTTTTTATAATCTTCATTTTTGTGCAAATAATCTACATTTTTGTATGCATGTGGTATAATTTCTTTAGGAATTACATTTAGAATATAAACGACTGGATTCAAACCAGTGAACATCTACAGCCAGATATAAACAGACTGCTTTCCTACCTGTTATAGCAATTCCATGTTCACATAACTTGCTAACTTTTTCCACTGGAATATTACATTTGCTATTTTATGAGATCTATGACTCTCTTGAACTGTCCTTTTTTTCTTTTGCTCTTGTAATTCTTCTATTTTTTCTTTCTTTATTTTTTGTTAGTACTGGGGCTTGAATTCAAGACCTGGGCACTATCTCTTAGCTTTTTCTTCTCAAGGCTAGTGTTCAACCACATAAACCACACAACCACTTACAGCTGTTTGATAGTTAATTGAAGATAAATGTCTCATAGACTTTGCTGCCAGGGCTGGATTCAAACTGCGATCCTCAGATCTCACCTAGTATTAGTCATGAGCCACCAGATCCTGGATTTACATGTAATTTTTGATTAAATGTAAAATTTTTTTTCTTTCAGTTGTTTTAAATATCTTTTTCTGGTCAAGATCTCTAGAAAACTAAAAACCTAATGAAATGGCTTCAATACATATAAAGTATAATTTTCTTAAGTAAGAATTCCAGAGCAGTTGTGTTAAACACAGTTTGGTTCACTCTTTTAATGCACTGACACTCATTTTCATTTGTCCTTTGGCTCATTGTTTTGTCCTTTGATACATAACTTAGCAGATACCACATAAGCATCACATGTAGAAATGATAAAAGCTACCACTGTAATGTTTTAACTGCCAACAAATTATTCTGAGGAGCACTCGTATATTGTTAGTATAACTTCATGGCTCTCTCAAAACTAATGATGTGAAAAGGAATAATAAAAATCAGTGATGATTGACTAATTCTTTATGGAATTTACTTCTGAGATGAAAATCATGGCTTTTTTTTCCTCAAGAAATAGGAATGTGAACAGCATCTGTACTCTGTCAGCAAGGAAGATAAAAATATATGTTTTTTAAATAGAAAATTTGCCAATCTACACCAGAGTTCTGTTAACATATTGTGGCTATGTAAACATAATACCTTCTCAAGTGTGTTTTCAGTTATGTTACTGATTATGTTGAAATTAAGGATTTCATGAGTAAATAATGTTATTAGTTCAAATAGCATAATACTTTTGTGTGGAATTTAGATGATACTGTCTTAATTTGAGAGCAGCATTGTTTATTTGTTTTTTTATCATTTATTCTCTCTTGTTTTCCACTTTTACATTGCATTAGCAATAGTTTTGAAATTATGATCAATAATAGCAGGAATAGAATTTTTGCCTTGTGTCTTACTTCAAAGAGCATTACTTTTCTTATGAATAGATTCACATCCTATAACAAATCTCTACCTGTAGACATTTCCAAGAAAAACATATCATCTTCATATATACCAAATGTACAACAGTTACATACAGAAAAGAGGCTATTTTGTAAGGTTTTGCAATTGTATTTAAAATAATTTTCAAGAATGTTTTATCAAATTCATGGTAAATGTCAGTGTAAGAATGTTTCAAGATTATTTTAAAGATATAATCCAAACCCTGATTTGAGCTGGCCTGTACTCCTGGCTACTCAGGAAGCTGAGACCTGAGGATCAATGCTCAAAGCCAGCCCAGGCAGGAAAGTCCATAAGACTGTTATCTCCAATTAACCACCAGAAAATTGAAAGTGGTGCTGTGGCTCCAAATGGTAGAGTGCTAGCCTTGAGCAAAAGAGTTCAAGGACAGCGCCCAGACCCTGAGTTCAAGTCCCACAACTGACAAAAAAATTTAAATTAAACCCTGGCTTGTGCTCTTTGGGCCTCAGTATTGCTCAGCAGAAACACATTGTTAACAATTTTGTCATATGCTATCTTGCCTCAACTTACTTTTTAATCACTAACTTTGGGCTAAACTTGGGGAATGCATATTCTTCTTATGGAATAACACACATAAACGTTAGTTATAGACTCCATACATGAAGCATGACAAGACTTATATACAAAAGGCCAGAGAATGAATCCTGAAAAATACATTCACAAGTACAATTTAAGGAAGTAGAGAATGGGGATTGGTGAGTTGATCCATTAGACCTACAAGAAATATTAACAATGGAGGCATATGTGGAAAATGGCAACCATATTTCAGAGCCAAAGTTCAAGGCTTCTCATTCCTTCAAGGTTCTGTGGAAAACAAAAGTTCCTGCCTGTTTTGAAACGTCCAACAACTATTGCTCTCTGCTGTTTGTGGTTTGGCTGTTTGTTGTAGGATTCCAAGATGGTTTATATTTCTGACAGAGTGTCATAGAATGTAACAGAAGAAAAGAAAGCAGAAATGAGAAGTATGTAAGAATAAAATACAGCATATTATTCCACTCTTCCTTTAGGATACCAGAGCCATGCAATTTGTCCCAAATTGCTTTTATTCTTCTTGAACCCAATACTTCACTTGTAGATGTGTCTCAGTTGCTAATTGGTGCTGTTCTAGTTTATTTTAAAGCATTAAAATCCAGGTAAAAATTCTTTATTCTGCCAACCTGCAATCAACAATGAAGCCTGCTGAAGTATATTACAGCCTTCAACCTTCTATTGTCATTTATAACATACATACAATTCACAATGTGTCCCATTCTCAAAAGTGAAAAAAAAAAAGATTCAAATGTAGCCTTGTACTTGTAATTGAAACCCAGCAAGGGTTGCTTTCTAAAGGCTTTTTGTTTCATCCTGTGAGTCCAGGCCCATATGGAGCAAAAGATAAAGCTCTTCACAGATGATGTAAATGACATACCTGGGTTCCATTCCCATAGTGTTGTTAAAGTCTTCTAACAAGGTTGTGATGCTCAGAAACATCCAAAGGTTGTCCTACCTTGTGACTCCTTGGAGAATTAAATTAAATCTGAGGAGCTCAATAAAGCATTGTTAAATTAGTACCTTAGCTTGTTTTTTGTTAGGCTTGTCAAAAGGAAGATTAATGTGCAGATTTTCCACACTCAATGCAGTTTTTTTCTTATAGGCATGTGTGCCTGAATCAAAATAACATTTAGATGAAGAGAAGCTGGTTAGTTTACAAGGATGCTCATCTCACCTTTCCTTTGATGACCACTCTTGCTTTGAGTTTATTTTTGTAGTAACTGAAGATTTAGTCTTGATTTACCCCTCCCCTTCTATACCTTTTCCAATCTTGTGATGCCAAATACCATAATCTTAGTCTCACTGCATAATATAGAACAAAAATAAATACTTCCACAAAGGTGAAAGCCAGGAGAGAAAACACCTGTAGGGTCATTTTACAAATGGGTTCACTAAAAAGAAGTGCTTCTTGCTGGGTAATAGCACAAATCTTTAAATCATAGAAATTAGTGACAGGAGACCCACCAGGTCACCTTGTCCACCTCTTATAGCAGCTTTATGTATTTCATGTGAACTGATGTGAGCAGTGAAGCATGTACAGCAGCCCTGTGGAGACTTGACTCTTCGGTAATAGATCTCCCTGTTGAGAAAATGTCCCAGGGAGAAGTCCAGCTATTCTTTTGCCTAATTTCACATTGTTCTGCTCCTCTATGTCCTTTAAAAATGCAGCCCCTTTACCTTTAAAACCTGCAGTCCAGCAATACTACATTATTACTGGTTTTTTTTCTTGTAATTATTTGAGGCAAGCTATACAACTTGGCATCCTAAATATAACCTTATAAATTAAGCCTGTTCCTAAATGTGGTGTTTTTCTAAAGAGTCATTCACTGGATTTCTATTCATTCTCATCAGAAGCTATAGTTTTTGTAATTTCACTTTTTTGTGTGTATGTAGGCTCAATAACTACCAAAAATGAAGGTGGTATGCAAGCCAGTAACTGGAATTACAGTGCCATTAAAATTTCAGACAATTCCTGAAGGCATGATTTATTTTTCTAGAGCCATAAATTACTGAAGCAGCCTCAAGTCAGCCATTTTATAACTCTAGGTAATCTCGTGTGTCTGTCCATGCACATATCTGAAGAAACACTCGCATTTAGTAATTTCTGTTCTGTTCTGTTTAAGCATAACTATGTGACTTTTATTTCCAAGTATTCAAAAACACCATGCATGATCAGAAAACCTAATTAAATAATGGCAAGCATAAGATCTTCAGTTCAGACCCCAGTACTGCAAAAAAAATTCTAAAGAAAGAAACAAACAAAAATATTGATTTTACAGAATGCAATGCATTACACAAACTTCTAGAAGATAAAATTCTACACTTGGTACTTTCAAAGCCTCACTTCTTCCAGGTAAGAAACAAAGAGGGAATCTCCATTCAGGTATCTAGGCTTAGCAAAGGCAAGTTGAATATTCAAGCACTGACTTAAATCCCAGATGCTCTCCTATGGGATATAGAAAGGACACTGTCCTCACACCTCCTGCAACCACTGCTGGCAACCCGAACACCATCTTTCTGTTCCCAAGCTGAACACTGCTCACTACTGAACATCCTCACCAAGAATGGACATGTTGCCTCTAGAATAATGGCTCAGGGCAAGATTACAATGTTTAAACAATCTTAATAAAGGCTTTTGTTTAACTTCAGAGACATGCATACAGAGAATGTGCCATACAGATTATAGCTTGCATCTTAGAATTCTATCCTCTCTGGTATTAGTTTTGGACCTATTTCTTCTTAGAATTTTTTTGTTTCAACTAAGGTCCTAAAATATGTGTTCTGTTGTCTCAAATTTAATACTCTTTTGAATTTAAATAGACTGAAGATTAGAGAAAAAATGTGCCTAACTCCTGAAGACTTTTCTGAAGATAGCAATTTGCTATGGTTTGAATGTGACATTTATCTGGAAAGGCCAATGTGTTGAAGCCTCAGTCCACAGTGGATGGGCCCAATCTGGGAGAGGGCTGGATAATGGAGCTCCAATCCAATCAGTATATTGATTTACTATGGATTCATACTAGATGACATTATTATGAAATGATGGAATTTGGGGTGATGTTTCTAATTGGATGAAGTAGATCACTAGAAGAATATCCTGGTGGAAATACCTTGTTCCATGCCCTTCTATGCTTAACTCTGCTTCCTGGCTACCATGAGATGAGCAGCTCCCTGACGCCTTCCCTTTCATGATGCTCAACTGCACATTCAACCCACCTGATACACTCCCTTCCATGAAGTTCACACCCAAAGTGGGGAGGTTCAGAGAACATGTAGTGAACCACTTGAAACTACTAGCCAAAATCACTCTAAGTTTCCATCATTTAAGTTGCTCTTCTAAGGTATTGTGTTGCAGCAGTAAATAACACAGATCCAGACATGCCCTTGAATATCTATAAAATTCTATGAATCTTTTCCTCAAAGGCACATAAAATAATTTCAAGGCAAAAAGAAACAAAAAACAACAACAACAACATTCTATTCTAGAAGACCATTTGATAAGCAGCAGGAAAGAAGATGGAGAGAAATTTATAAATGAATGGCTAGTGTATATATAGAGAGTGATAAAGAGAATCACACAAAGATGCTTCAGTGTTGCAATATGCTTCATGCACATTATTTCATTTACTTATTACCTAAATGATTTCCAGGTAGGTAAATGGGAAGCAGGTATGATTCCCTCCGGCTCATGCTCTTCAATCCACATGCACTGCACTATTTTTCAAAGACATGAGAATTAATGAGACAATAATGTTGGTAAAGTGTTCTAATTTCCTTTGAGAAAAAAAGCTATAAAATTTTATTGTTATTGTTACTCTTATTATTGAAGCTCAATGAATGCTTTAGTAGTGCTATTGATGTAACTAATATTACTCTCGTTTATTTCATTTAGGGAAATATTTCATTTAGGGAAATAAAGTCTAAAAATAAGAACAGATTTATTGGGGCTTTCTTTCAGCTAGTTTTCTATCTAGTGCAACAGTGCAAATGAGGACCTTTAGAACTACATCAATAACTAAATCTATGAATGAGCTTGGACGACAAAGGTGAAACTATAATCTGGAAGGCACCCTACCTCTCCCTCATGCTTTCTCATCTAAAGGGTGAGAAAAAAATAAAGGAGTGAATTAAGTTGAGAGAGATTGTGGCAATGATTCCTCTACTTATTTATGAGAATAATGGGCTCAAGCGAGATCATTTTCTTCTCCAGGAGAACAGACATTTTTCACTATTTTTTATGAAAGAGAATTGTGTTTATTATAAAGAAAACAGTTAGGTGAGGCACAGGAAAGTGTTGCAAAAAGACATGAAATCATGCATATTTTTAAGTACAAATAAGAATGCTAGCATGAGGTTTTAGGCTTGCCAATTTTGAGTCTTTTTGAAAAATCAGTTTCTTCCTCAAAGCTTTATGTATATTTAAATAATTACCAGCTTCAACAATAATTTAAGATTAAAAGAGAACTGGAGACAAGGCTCAAGTGGTAAAGCACCAACTATGAGCAAAGCTAGGTGAGAGTAGATACCTTGGTTTGAGTCCTGATACTGGTTCTCTCTCTCTCTCTCTCTCTCTCTCTCTCTCTCTCTCACACACACGAAGAAAAATAATAAACTTTTTATGTTTATAGGCAAGTTATTTAACTTGCTTAAGTTGTATCTTATTGTATTCTTTTTTATTGTGTCTTATTGTATTCTTATTTTTTATTGAGCTATATTTTGTCAGTTAGTAGAATTATGTACTTTGTTCAATCCAGATAACTATATTTCTTTGGGGGGGGTACTAGGGATGAAACTCAGGACATTGCACTTGCTAGGCAAACACTTTGCCATTAAACTACACCCCAGACCTTCAATCTACATTTCTGATTGCAGTAGAAACTTCATATGGTCCAGCCTCTTTATTTTAAGGAAAAAATTGGAAACCTATGAAAACAAGCACCTAACTGAGCAGTGCTGGAAATGATCCAAGTATTCTCCCATTTCATTCACTTCAAATGATTACAGACAAGAGTTTGTGTTAGATTATTTCACCTTCAGTTTCACAAACCTTTTCCCAATACAAGAAATTGTTAGATTGCTGTCACCCATTATGTGAAAGCACATGGGAGTTTTGAAGCTCTTTTCTGTGGCCTTCTGTGTACTACCAAGCCTCTGCATTAAACTGACATTCACATATATGTATGGGTAAAGTTCTCTGAGTGCAATGGAGTCTGCCAGCAAAAATGATTTCTAGTTTGTTAACTGGAAAACATCTTACTACTAAGCTCTAGAGATCCTCTTTTCCCTGTCTCACTTTCCTACTCAAACTGTAGGATAAAAGAAGGAAGGAAAAGAGAGGAAATGGCTAGAAATAAGGGAAAATAGACACTACCAAATGTCTTTAAGCATGTATGTAAACCTGATATCTCAGGCTAAAAATAGTTATCATTCCAATTCCTGTCTTTTTCCCTTTTTTTTCTGGGTGTGGGGGGAGATGGTGATCATACTTTTCCTATTTCTTTAGTGAAAAAAATACCCATTTATTATCTCATTTTCACACTCCGAGTCAAGCCCCCAGGAATGCTGGATCTTTAGCTTACTTCCTACAGCTGAAAGAAAAGGAAGAGCATGTTTTTGCTTATAGCTTAGTGGCTTGTATTTAATTAGGGGTACGTGTTATCTTTCCACAAGTTCAATAAAATATCTAATGGAGAGTAGATGCTAAGGATATGTATATGTGAAATGAGTGCATTGGGGTTGTTGGTAGGTTTTACAATCACTTTTTGAATACCTGTAATTGATCATTTTTGGTAGAACAAATAGAGTGCCAATCTCTGTGGTAAAACAGCTTAGTGTATTCTAATGGAAGAGACAAGTAAGTAAATAATAAAACAGTGCAACATAATTGGTGGCATTAGGAGACAGGATGAAAGCAGCTAGGAGAAATTGGAGGATAAAATGCATATACACTGGTAGGGTCATCAGGAAAATCACAGTAGTATTTGTATTTGAGTAAGATATTCAAGGATAACTAAGACCATTCAAGCTCATGGAGGGAAGCTTCCAAATTTGGTTAAAAGACAGGAGTTCATGGACATAGGATCTGAATGTCTAAGATATATTGTGTTCATAAATTGATCTGTTAAATGGCAGCTCCCTTGTGCAAGTACTTAAAGACAATTAAGAGTTCAGTCTGCCATCCCAGTGTTGGTGGCTCACACCTGTAATCCTAGCTACTCAGGAGGCTGAGAGCTAAGAAAAGTGGTTCAAAACCAGTCTAGGCAGGAAAAGCCTCTGAGACTCTTTTCTCTAATTAAGCACTAAAACAAACAAACAGCCAAAACCCTGGAAATGGAGCTGTGGCTCAAGAAGTACTAGCCCTGAGCACAAAAGCTCAGATAGTGTCTAGGCCCTGTGTTTATGTCCTCTGACCTAATAATCTCCCTAAACCCAATTTCTAGCTACTATTATATTTGGTATAGGATTTGACATAGAAAATTTGGTAAATATTTAATCCATGTCACTTGTAAACATCACATTTCCAATTCTCAGATGCAATGAAGATAGGAGTGAATGGGTATTTAAAATGGGCTCAACACTCCCCCATGTTATAACCCCTGTTTTCACTGTATTTGATGTCAGTATAATTTGGAGAGGGGAAGGGAAAAACAAGATGCTTAAATAGGGATACAAATTGACCCATTGTAACAATGAGCTGTACAAGACACTGTTGAACAAGGAACAATTTAGTCTGGGTGGGGGGGGAGAGTGTAGTTGTGTCAGTGGGAGGGAAGGGATGGTAGGGGAAAAACAAAGGAGGAGGCAACAATGCTTGATAAGAAAGGTACACATTACCTTGCTCATGTAACTGTAACCCCTCTGTACAGTATTTTCACAATAAAAAACTTATAATAAATAAAATAAAATAGGCTCAACAGAATGCAATGACTGATTGGCAAAGATTTGGCAGTAGAGAGTCTCATAATGGTATGTCAGTAAATTGAGAACACAGGATGCAGGTAAGATTTCATGTGTCTTCCATCAAGAGCTATAAATGGACTAGGATGAGGCATGTGAGAAGTATATTCTCCCATTAACTCAGAGTTGTAAAATAATAAAGTTTATTTTCTCCAAGTTAATAAATGGAATTGGCCCAGGTGGCAGAGCACCAGTCATAAACAAAAAAGTCAAATAAAAGAAAGTGTGAAGACCTGAGCTCAAGTCAGGTATGAAGCCCGCGCACGCACACACAGACATATTTATGTAGAAGTTTGGAAACAGACAAAAGGTTATAAAAAGAACATTCTTCAAATCTGCTTAGAATTAAAGCAATGTTAGTGTATCTCCAATCCAGAATATTTGGCACGAGCTTAGAAGACCCTATGATTAGAGGGCCTCAAGATAAAGAACACCAAAGGGTAGGACTAGCCCCACGATTGCCAGGAAAATGAAGAAAGTGGAATACAGACATCAGAACAGTTTCCACAAAGGGGGACATACATTGAACAGTGTCAAGCATTATAAGGAAGCTATGCAGGAGTGAAAATAAATTGTATTTAATAATTGAACAGCAATTAGTTTTGGTTAGAAGAATTCGTATCATCTGCTCATGATGGTAGTCTCATTTAAGAAACTAAAAATGAGAAGTCCTGAATGTAGTGATTGATAATTTATGTTTGAGGAAGGTAATTTAAAGAACAAAAGTAAGTTATTGTCTGTGGATACCTTATTATCAAAGAGAATTTGGGAATTATCGTGGATAAAGGAGGGACAGAACAAATCATTCTTACAAAGCTCTCATTCTTACAAAACAGGCAAAAAAATAGACAGCCCATGGATAAGGTATGGGTCAATGTGATGTTACCTCATGTCACTCCAACTACCTTATAGTAATTTAGCAGTGTTTCCATAATATCATTTCATTCATTAACCCATGTTTTCCATTTTATTTTCATCATTAAGTGATACAGAAAATGCTTTCTCTACATACTGTGTATGTAGAGAATATTTGTGCATTATTGGGGGATGTAAGAGGACATAGAACATATTCTAGGCATCAATATCAGCATTATAAGGCCAGGTAGGGCAAAAAGAAATTTTTACTAAACTATGTGAATTACAAAAAGGCTGGAGTATATGGGAGTGGTAGGCCACAGTGGTATTTTTGGCAGGAACAAGTAAACCTAAAGCAAAAGCTGAGGGAAGAGGAATAATTAGAATCTGCATTTGTGTAATGTTAAAATAATGTACCTATATACAAACGTGAAGTTTCACAAGATGGGATGAATGGAAGTCAGGAGAAGTCTAAAGAGAAAAAAAAGGGAAACATTAGCAAAAAAGTATCAAGAAGTGTGGTAGAAGAACCTTGTTACTATAATTGGCATCAGAACTACACATCACAGTAAAGTGTAAGTTGTTTATTTCATTCCTGGTTTTCCTACTGTGACACACAATGTTAATCTGTTACAGACTAAAAGTTGAGAAACCAAACACCACATAGTATGTTATCTACCTGCAAAATCCTTTACTTTATAATGACAGAAAGAAAAAAATAAGCATTCATCATTTGCTCTTGGACAATCAACACAAAGCAGACTATTAATACAGAACTTTCAGCTTCTGGCCCCATACATAGGTTTGCTGATTGTGAAATGGGAGTTGCCCTGAGAAATGTAAAGGAGAGGGAAAGTGGCATGCTCTTCACTTTAGAAGCCCCTAGGTTTACTTGGACATAGGAGTGATGGTGGCTCGCTCTCTCTCTCTCTCTCTCTCTCTCTCTCTCTCTCTCTCTCTATATATATATATATATGTATGTATAATGTCTCTCTATATAAATGTCATGAGGATTTTGAATGGAGCATGGCATGCATGTTTCCCTGTGGTTCAGAACACAGAACAACAGTTACCTGGACTCTAACATGGTTGGTTTGTCAGTAAGGCAGATGCATTAGGAGCAGTTTCAAATGCAACAATGGCAGAATGATGAAGAGGGAAGAATTGTTGAGAAGAGCCCGCTTGAAAAGGCTTTCTGCTGAAACAGAAACACTTCAGGCTGAGATGCAGAAGCCGAAGGTGCTGGGGTTATTGCAAGCTTCCAGAATGCTCAAAGAGGCATTTTCAGCACCTGAAAATTGTATCCGATCAGCCGGGTGCCGGTGGCTCACGCCTGCAATCCACTCAGGAGGCTGAGACCTGAGGATTGTGGTTCAAAGCCAGCCAGGGCAGGAAAAGCCGTGAGACTCGTATCTCCAATAAAAACCACTAGAAAACCGGAAGTGGCGCTGTGGCTCAAGCGGTAGAAAGCTCGCCTTTTGCAGAAGAGCGCAGGGACAGCGCCCAAGCCCAGAGTTCAAGACCCACGACCGACCAAAATTACAAAATAAAGAAAAGAAAATTGCATCAGATGCCTCTGAAGAAGCAATAATTTCTAAGAAATTCCTAAAAGAATCTTAATAAAGAGCCAGAGAAACAGATTGAAATCCTGCTAGAATTTTTTTGTCTTTTCAAGCTTTATTAAATTTGTTATATTTCATTTATTGCAGGAAATGTCCACTGAATGAAAAAAACTTTGGTTAATTGACTTTTTTCTTTTACAATTTTAGTTTTATTGTTTTCTGTCTGTTTGTTGTGATGAATAATCAGCTTAGATACTTCTAAAAAATTACCATGCTTTTTAATTATTTTTAAATTAAAAAGTTTGACTAGAATGATCAAATATTGAACATTGACATTCATCATATTTCCTTTGGCTTTTTCTTGCTTTGAATCATAACATTTCCTAGTTTTTTATATATTTTATATTTTTTATTGTAAAGTTACAGAGTGGTTACAGTTACACAAGTAAGGTAACAACGAGTACACTTCCTATAGAGCATTGTTAGTCCTCCTTTGTTTTTCCCCTACCATCCCTTCCCCACCCACCATCCCAATACCCCCCCAAGTTGTAAAGTTGGTTTTCAACATAGTATCTCCCATGTCTCATTGTTACAATGGATCAATCTGTATCCTTGTTTCAGCATTTTTTTATTTCCCTTCCCCTCCCCAAATTAGAAATATATATATACAAGATGCAGGGCACCAGAATCAAATACAATGACAATGGGGGTTATACCATGGGAAAAGCACATACAAAAGAAACACAAAATTATATACTATATTAAAAACATAAAAGCTCTTATGTCCACATCTTGGGGTTCATTTTGCTTATATGGTCATATGTACATAGCTTTTGACCTTTTCTGCTTGTCTGGTAAGATTATCGTAGACATATACTAGTTATTGAAAATAAGGGAAACCATGGGACCTATGTTTCTTTGGGTTTGGCTTCACTTAATATAATTTTTCCAAGTTTTTCCATTTCCTAACAAATGAGGTGATGTCATTCTTTCTTATGGAGGCATAGAATTCCATATTATATATAT
>NW_012267325.1:7677972-7697918 GCF_000151885.1 Dipodomys ordii
TGGCTTCACTTAATATAATTTTTCCAAGTTTTTCCATTTCCTAACAAATGAGGTGATGTCATTCTTTCTTATGGAGGCATAGAATTCCATATTATTTATATATATATATATATATATATATATATATGATAAACATAGGTGTGCTGGTAGCTTTAGTATGGCCTTGTTTGTGATCCCAAAAGTGGGATTTCTGGGACATAGGGGAGCTCTATGTGGAGTCTTTCTTTTTTTGTATGTTTTTTATTGTAAAAAAATGCTGTACAGAGGGATTACAGTTACATGAGCAAGGTAATGAGTACATTTCTTATTGAACATTGCTGCCTGTTCCTTTGTTTTCCCTTTACCATCCCCCCTCCCACCCACCCCCACCTAAGTTGTAAAGTTTGTTTTCAACATAGTGGTGTTTTTTAATAAGTTTTTTTGTGAAAATACCATACAGAGGGATTACAAATACATAAGCAAGGTAACATAGTCAACATAGTGTGTTATACATATCATTGTTACAATGGGCCAGCCTGTATCCTTACTTAAGCATTTTGTTTTTTTCCTTCTCCTCCCTGAATTAGAATATACAAGATGCAGGGCACTGATATATTATATGAAGTAAGCCAGGCCCAAAGAAACATAGGTCCCATGATTTCCATTATTTGTAATAACTAGTACATGTGTAGGGCAAGCAGAAAAGGCCAAAATCTATGTACATATGACCATATAAGATGATGTTAAGTGAAATGAACCCCAAGATAGGGACACAAATATCTTTTTATCTTGCTTGCTATTGTTTCTAACGTATTTATAATATACCATGTGAATTTTTTGTCTCTTTGTATGTTCCTCCCCCATGGTATAACCCCTGTTTTCACTGTATTTGAGGCCAGTGCCCTGCATCTTGTATATGTGGAGTCTTTTGAGGAACCTCCATACTTCTTTCCTAAGTGATTGAATAAGTTTACACTCCCACCAACAATGCAGTAGGGTTCCCTTTTGTCCACATCTCCTCCAGCATCTGTTCTTATTAGATTTCTTGATTATAGCCATTCTAACTCAGTGAGATGGAACCTCAAATGTTATAGTGACTTGTATTTCTTTTATGGGTAAAGATTCTTGAGCATTTCTTCATGCGTTTATTTGCCATTTTTTTTAAAATAAGTTTTTTATTGTGAAAATACTGTACAGAGGGGTTACAGTTACAAAATCAAGGTAATGAGTACATTTCTTTCTTTCTTTCTTTCTTTTTTTCTGGTTGTGGGGGCAGAACTCTGGTCCTGGGCTTTGTCCCCCAGCTCTTCAGTTCAAAGCTAGTGCCCTACCACTTGAGCCACAGCGCCACTTCTGTCTTTTTTCTGCTTATGTGGTGCTGAGGAATCAAACCCAGGCCCTCATGCATGCAAGGTAAGCACTCTACCACTAAGCCAACTTCCCAACCCATGAGTACATTTCTTGTCAAGCATTGCTGCCTCCTCCTTTGTTTTTCCCCTACCATCCTTTCTCTCCCACCTCCACAACTACACTCACCCCACCCCCACCCCACCCTAAATTTTCAAGTTCGTTTTTCAACATTGTGTGCATCTTATTGTTACAATGGGTCAACCTGAATCCCTATTTAAACATTTTGTTTTTTCCCTTCTCTTTCCTAAATTATACTGACATCAAATACAGTGAAAACAGGGGTTATACTGTGGGGGAGGAACATACAAAGCAACAAGAAAATCACATGTTATCTTATAAATATATTAGAAACAATAGCAAGAAAGAAAAAAACACTTGTGACCCTATCTTGGGGTTCATTTCACTTAACTTCATCTTATCTGGTCACATATACATAGCTTTTGACCTCTTCTATGTGCCCCAGACATATACTAGTTATTGCAAATAAGGGAAACCATGGGACTATGTTTCTTTGGGCCTGGCTTACTTCACTTAATATAATTTTTTCCAAGTCTTATTTCCTCTTCAGAGAAGTTTCTCTTTAAGTTTTTAGCCCACTTATTAACCAGGCAGTTGTTTCTTTGACAATTTGTTGTTGAGGGATTTATGTTTTTGAGTTCTAAGTATATTTTAGATATGAGACCCTTGTCTGTTGCATGGCTAGTGAAGATCTTCTCCAAATCTGTGGGCTTTCTATTGATGTTGCTAACTATGTCCTTTGCCATGCAGAAGCTCTGCAGTTTCATGCAATCCCATTTGTCCAACCTTTGATTTGTTATGTTTCTTGGTCTTTATTGAGAAAATTTCAGCCTGTGCCAAGGAATCCTAGAGTGTCTCCTATTCCTTCCTGTAATGTTTTCAGGGTGTTTGCTTTGACTCTGAAGTATTGATCCAGTTGGAGTTGATTCTGGTGCAGAGTTTTATATATCTATATCTATCTATCTATCTATCTATATCTATCTATCTATCTATATATATATATATATCTCTATATATATGGATCTAACTTTAGTTTTCTACAGGTGTTGAACCAATTTTGCCAGCACCATTTACTGAATAGGCTGTCTTCCATTCTATTTTTTAGCTCCTTTATTGAAGATTAGGTGGCTATAGGTCTGTGGGTTCATTCTGGGTATTTGCTTCTATTCCATTGGTCCTGAGGTCTGTTCTTGTGCCAGTACAAAGCTGTTTTGATTACTACAGTTTTGGAGTAGAGTTTGAAATTTGGTATTGATATTCCTCCAGCATTGTTCTTCCTGTTAAGGTTTGTTTTTGCTATTTGGGGTCTTTTATTGCTCCATATGAATTTTTGTATTGCTTCTTCTATTTCATTGAAGAATGTGGTTGGGATATTGATGGGTATCGGATTGAAACTGTAGATAGCCTTTGGCAGTATTGCAGTTTTCATAATCTTAATCCTCCAAATCCAGGAGCATGGAGGTTTTTCCACTTCCTTACCTCTGCTTTCCATTTTCAGGTTTTTAAAGTTTTCATTATAGAAGTCCTTCACTTCTTTGGTTAACTCCTAGTTATTTTATTTTTTGTGGGATTATTAAAAAAGGAGTTGTTTTCCTGATTTCAGCCACACTCCTCTCATTATTGACATTCAGAAAAGCCATTGATTTTTGAGGGTTAATTGAGGGTTAATTGATGCTACTTTGCCAAAGTTTCAGATCAGTTTGAGTAACTTGGGAGTGGAGCTTATGGGGTTCTTTAAATACAAGACCATGTCATCTGCAAAGAGGGCAAGTTTTACTTCATCTTTCACTATTTGAATCCCCTTTATGTTTGCATTTTGTCTTATTGCTCTATCGACTTCAACAACTCATAAAAAATATCATACACTATCATCAAACAGGATTCATTTCAGGAATGCAAAGCTGGTTAAATGCAAATCATTTAATACAATTCATCACATCAACAAGAGCAAGGATGAAAACCACATCATTATCTCAATAGATGGAGAAGAAAACATTTGACCCTTTTATGATGAAAGCTCTGGAGAAACTAGGAATCCATGGGACATTCCTGAATATAATAAAGGCTGTGGATGACAAACTTACAACCAGCATTATACTTAATGATGGAAAGCTAAAGCCATTTCCTCTAAATTCAGGAATGAGACAAGGGTGTCAGTTTGTTTTTTTTAGAACTTTTTCTACCTACTCCTCTGACCTACCCTAATTCATTCATTCCAATCAGGTCAGAAATGAGAGCAAATAGGAAAGAAACAATAAGTGAGTACCCTCCATCCAACTTCGAATTGAGGAGTAAAGACTTTTTTAATTGCAGAAGATTGAGAGTTTTCCTGATGGATTTTGATGGTCATATAAGTAATTGTGTTATTTGATAGCTAGTATTAATGGCAGAAGAAGAAACAAAATCACTTTTTGTTTACCAAATTCACTTTATAAGGCACTGTCAGTATTCTCATTATCATATATTTAAATGATTAAAAAGAAGAGCTACATTGGAGAATTCTCTCAAATTCTACAAACATGAAAAAGGTGAAGAGGGTTTGAGTGTCACAATCCTTTATCAGCTGTACTATTCTAAGACTTAATTTCTTTATATGTAAAACAAAATCACACCTGCTTTATTGCATTGGTTTTCTTTAATTTCTAGTTTTTCAGTGTACTAATCTATGTTAACAAAAACTATTTTTCCTCTGTGACACCATTTTTAGTTGATAAAATTCTTAGCTGCCTGATTTTATCCATGTAGTTCATCCTTTATGTCTTATATGTGTTCTCTTCATCCACAAGTCCACTGTGTACTTGAATATCATAATGTTGGACCATGTTTATTCCTTGCTCTTTTACTATATGTATCAAAGTGATTTCTTTGAGATCCTAACTTTTTATTATTGTCAATGTGATATACAGAGGGGTTTCAGTTACATAAATAAGTAATGAGTACATTTCTTGTCAACCTCACTAAACCAGAAATTTAGTTACTTATCAGAAGAATTCTCAATAGGAGACTTTAATATGTGTCTATCAGCTCATTCTGTTCACCATCTATCTATCTATCTATCTATCACCTATCTATCTACCTATCTATCTTCCTATCTATCTACCTATCTATCTTCCTATCTATCTACCTATCTATCTTCCTATCTATCTACCTATCTATCATCATCATCATCTATATCTTTGATAGTATGTATACTAGAGTATATTAATCACTAAACCATTGATATCTCGTTCTTTCTTTTTTGTATATCTTTCTATCTCTTCCTTCCCTCTATCTTTGCCTTTTCCAACCCTCTCATCCTTCTAGACTCTTGACCTCTGTGATACTTGATATCACCTTGAAAATGATAGTGAGAGCCATTTGGAAAGATTTTATTTCTTCAATCCCTTCTTTATCTACTCCTTTTCAACAAATTCTGATTTCTATTCAAAGTGATTCTGTAATATCCCTACCCTTTTACTTCATGCCAGTTATTCATCTTTTACTTAAATTGTTACCAAAATTCCTAATGCACATTTTCATTTTTGGGGTTTCACATTCTAATCCATGTTGCTAACTGTGAAATTTCTAAAATGCACATCTGGTCCTGTCATTTCCTATTTTAAAATTATCATATTCCTCGGCACATAGGAAAGATTTCCAACTTCTAACTTGGCATGACATTTAAGGCTGTTTATGATGTTGCTATAATTTGTTTCTTGTGTCAGCTTTCATTTTCTATACTGTGGTCAGATACTTTTTGTGTGCCAATGTAGGTCTTGAACTCAGACCCTTAAACTCTCTTGGTTCTCTTGTTCATGTCTGGGCCTGTATTACTTGAGCACCAACTCCAGCCTAGCCAATTTTTTCTTTTTTTCCATAATCACACAGCTTCACAACTCTTAGCTTTTACAAATTGGACTTTTTTTAATTTAGCTGTCAAATCTCTTTTCTTACATTTTCTTCTGAGAATCAAATATGAGATACGCTTTTCTATATGGTTTTCTATAGAATTCTAAGGTATATTGTGCTTCCATCTACTTTCCATTGCCCATTTTCTTTAGATTTTGCTTCTATCTCCCACTCAAAATGTCTTAATCAGGGTTGAACTACCCTTTTAAATACTTATGGGTAAAGTAAATGTTCTTTATTTATTAAAGCAACTAATGCATTTTTCAGGTGCACCTAGGTACATTATTTGTACTCAACAACATTTCATTGTATTTTCTTAAAAGAAGAAAAAGGAACTCTCCCTGGCCTGGTAAATGCTCAAAAATTTGGTGCTGGTGCTGGGAAGGTGGCTCAGTGGTAGAGTGCTTGCCTTGCATGCATGAGGCCCTGGGTTCAATTCCTCAGCACCTTATAAACAAAAAATGCAAGAAGTGCCACTGTGGCTCAACTGGTAGAGCGTCAGCCTTGAGCTGAAGAGCCAAGGGACAGTGCCCAGGCCCAGAGTTCAGGCCCCATGTCTGACAAAAAATAAAAGTAAAATGGTGTTGATTTGATAAATTAATGAATGAACAAGTGGTTCTTTGACAAATGGATCATCACAAAACTTGTAGGAAAATATGAAGCATGGAACAAATGAAGTTGTTCAGTTTGATTGTCACCCATAAAAATCAGTGTTACTAGCTGGGTGCTGGTGGCTCACACCTGTAATCCTAGCTACTCAGGAGGCTGATATGAAATATGAGGATCATGATTCAAAACTAGTCTGGGCAGGACTGGCTTTATCTTTATCTTCAGTTAACCACCAGAAAACTGTAAATGACTCTGTGGCTCAAGTGGTAGAGCACTAACTTTGAGAGAAAAAACTCCATAATAGTGCCCAGGTCATGAGGTCTTCAAGCTGCATGACTGGCCAGAATCAAACTCCTCACAAAACAAAAACAAAACAAAAAAGTATCTTTCTCTTATTGGGCAGCACAGGGGGAGAACTTAGTATTTTAACTTCATGTTACAGACAGGATTTCAATGCTATGGTGCAATGGTTCTGTGATGGTCCAATTTGGGAACGTTTTTTTTCTTGGCAGTAACTGGGAGTTGAACTCAGGGCCTTGTGGGATATCCCACAGTCTGACAGTGTTTTTTCTGAACATGAATGGGCAACTACAAAATTCGACTGCAGTAAATTTTTTACAAATAACACTAGTTTCATTTCCCACATCGTACTTAAAATAATGTGCATTAGGTTCAATTTTTGTCTAGATGTTATTGTCCATTAATTAAACCATCAGAATTATAAATCCTCCTATCACTCTATGATACTGTGATGTTATAGAATATCATAATTATCGTGCAGTTCTATGAATGTGTAACTTGCTTCCTTTGCGGAATAAGGATGCAAAATAGTTTGAAGAAAAATATACTAAGACATCCTAAATTCTCTTACTCTCAAAACTAATATAGTCATGCATTAGTTCTCCATAAAAAAACTCATTTATCAGAGCAGGGAGAAGGGCTACATTTCACATTTAGCTACCACGGAGAGAACTTTTCCACTGTCATTTCTCCAAATGTCAGGCTTACAGATTTGACATGCTCCCAAAAATCATTTTAATTTGGATTAAAATAAGTAAGGGCTTGTCACATGCTAAATTACTGGAACTATTTCCTTCTCAATTCTGTGGTACAGAAAACAACCAGCTCTCTCAAGACTCCTCCTTACTTCCCCCCAGTGCAACACACTATTTCCTATCACACAGAGAATTTTGAGTTTTTGAGGTCTCCTGTGATACACTAGTGTTTGACATTTTATTTCCATTATTAGATGTTTCTTCTGCCTTGTTTCTTAAAAACAGTTTCTTATTAGAAACATTAATTCTGTGCCTCTCTTCTGAGAGAGCATAAAATCACTATATCAATATTTATTTTAGAAAGAAATTCATGATATCAAGAAGAAACTATGGGGAGGGGGGAGGCTGGGAAGGGATGGGAAGGGTAAACAAAGGAGGAGGCTGCAATGCTTGGTAAGAAATGTACGTATTATCCTGCCCATGCAATTGTAACCCCTCTGTACAGTATGTTCACAAATAAAATAAAATAAAATTAAAAAAAAAGAAGAAACTATGCCTGGATTGCATATGAGTTATATGCAAAAGCTTGTGCACATGAAATACACATTCATAGTGATTTTTATGGTAAACACTTGAAGAGAAATATCTCTTCTTTTTTCCAAGAGGTAGAAACTAAACAAGGAATAATATTGATCCCAAGTTTGTGTTGCTGAGACTTGTTCAATTCCGTGCTTTTAGGGAGGTTTCCTTTGACAGTGGGATTCCATCCACAGTCAAAATCCTTTACATGTCTTCTAGAGAACTTGTTATTCTATTGCCTAAGACTACATTGTGAGTCATGGGAAAGAGATAACGTACAGAATACATTCATAGATCTTATGAGCACTCTCACAAAGAATGTGGGAAAAGAATTTGGATTTGGAAGAACAATTTGGGTTAGATATTCTAAGCAGCAGTTTGAATCTAGAATAAGTGAGGCAAAGAATTCGAGACCAAGAAAACAGCATTCCTAGGATTATGTAGATGGTCACAGAAGCTCTGCTCAATGATAGTAGTGACAGCTGACTTCTTAAGGCACAACAGCTGGTGATCAGGGTGACATTCTCAATGTTAGTGGCATTCTCTGTGGACTATTCAGAGGCCTGGTTTTGATGATGCTTCTTATCTGCATGCTTCTTTTAACATTTTTTTAAAAAACCTAAAATTTCTCTTGTCTCATGATTTTCAGAAGCCAATTAATATGCTATAACACATTTACTTTCTGCAAAAAGAATGTTTAAACACATTCAAGCAAATGTACAGAAACAACTTATGGCTGAGCATGGTAGCTCATGCTCATAATTCTGCCTATTTAGGAGGCAGAGATTGGTATGATCACAGTTCAAGGTTACTTCAGACAAAAATTACATGAGAACTCATCATCAAGGAAAAGCTGTATTGGGTGGTGTACTTATTGTACCAACTACATAGGAGCATAAATAAAAGAGTAATGGTTAAAGCCAGCCCCGACACAAATATAAGACTATATTTGAAAAAGAACTAAAATAACTAAAGAATGGCTGGATACATGGCTCAAACAGCAGAGTACCTGGCTTGCAAGCTCAAGGCTCTGAGCTAAACCTGTCACAAAAAAGAAAATATAAAAAAAAAAACAAAAATAAAACCCCCATGGTGTTTTTTTTTAATTTCCCAAACTACTACATATTAAATTAAGAAAAAAGTTGGAAAAAATGAAATTAAGAAAAATACATAAAAATTTAGGTATGACTTTGTACATACATACCTATATACATACCTATATACCTTCTTTGTTTCATCTAGCTTAAAATTAAATGTTGTGACATTTCAATATCTATAAATATTTTTATATGGCTACTATCAACACATGTGTTTTTCTCATTGTTTACAAGAAATTAGGAGAATCCAAGGATTGGTAATTAACATTGTGGAAAGAGAACAAAATTTGACTCTATGCTTGAAATATCAATATGAAAGAATGAAGGAGAAGAAGAAGGAAGTTGAAGACAAAAGAAGGAAAGATAGAAAATTGAAGAATTATAAGAATTGAAGAAGCTAAACGCTTGGAAAAGACATGGGCCTGGACACCCTAGACAAAGAATTTACAGTATTGTCTTAAGCCTATTACATATGGATTAAAACACATTTTGCTACATAGTTAAATCTAGACACTCATATGTCTGCATCTCCCCTTTATACTCATGCTTGAATCATTTATCCCAGTTTAATCTGAGAAAACACATCAGATAAATTCTTAACTAAGAGACATTTAAAAGAAACAACAACACAGAAAACTAGGGCTGGGAAGGAGGCTCATTGGTAGAGCGCTTGCCTTGCATGCATGAGGCCCTGGGGTCGATTCCTCAGCATCACATAAGCAGAAAAAGCCAGAAGTGGTACTATGGCTCAAGTGGTAGAGTGCTAGCCTTGATCTGAAGAGCTGAGGGACAGTGCCCAGGCACAGAGTTCAGGCCCCACGACCAACAGGAAAAAAACAAAAACAAAAAACAAAAAAAAACCCCAGCAAACTAATTTTTCATTCAATACAAGGTTACCAAAAGACAAAGAAACTATGAGGGACTGACTGTATTTCTTTCAAGAAGAATCTAGGGAGGTGTGACAATTAAATTCAGTGTTGTACCCTGGAAAAGAAAAACTAAGAAAATGTAAATAAAGTATGAACTTTGGTAAATAATAATTTCAACATTGGTTTATTAATAATGAAAATATGCATATAAAATTAGGTCTAAATCATTACTAAAGGACCCCATGCTGTTGAATACATATATGGTATATATGTGCACATCAGAGGGAAATTAGGAGGAGGACACAGAAACAGAGGGAAACAGGGAGAAACATACAACAGCAGGACCCATCAGCTGCACAGGACATTGATCAAAACAAACTAAGCAACTCAATGGCAGCTAGGGGAGGGAGGGAATGAGCGGGAAAGAGGGAACAGCTGAAACTAAGCAAAAGGAAAGAAATGTACATATCACTTAATGTGGAAGAAATAACTGTATTGTTGAAGCTCATACAAGTCATAAACTTTATAGACCACAATAAAGACAATTTGCTCCATGAAGGTTAGAATGTGTCTATGACTTTAATATCGCTATCCCACAATACTGTGAAATTTGTGAAATTTATGTAATCACTTAATCACAATAAAAAATTGAAAAAAATTAGATCTAATGTCTTTGTGCACCATTTAAAAAAATCTAACAACTTTTTAGAAAAATTCAAGGTTTGGAATAGACTTATTGAATGGCAAAGCATAACCCATTTCTATCATTTATTTTATATCATTTTTGTGTGATTTGTAGACTTTAATTTGGAAATTGTCACCTGATAACTATGCCTACTTTTGACCCAATTAGTATAGTTACAAAATAGATGGTATGCATATATGTCTTACATTTCTAAATTCCAAAATAATTTGGAATCTAGAATTCATGTTTTTTCACAGCTTTCAGTCAGTAAATGTGGACCTTTGCATGGGAAGTATGTAGGGTAATTCTTCTGACAGAAAACCCAGGACCTTGAACAGCATATGTTACAATGATCATCGTTTATCTTCCTGACAGACTGATTAGGGGAAACAAATTTGCCTCTATACATCTTGAAATCCTAAGAGGTTCCACATACTTGGAGATGTTGAAGGAAATTGTGGTACACCAAATTCAGATAAATGCTTTCCAATGAGCACTCATGTTTTCATTATGCCCTCATTAGAGAGACATTGCCTTGTACTCTTCCATTTAAGCTCTGATGCTATTGATTGGCTCTGTAGAAGAGTAAGATCGATTGTGTGCACTGGGCTGATCTGAAAGATATCCTAACTTTATGGCTTTCTTTCTACCCCTGAAATTGAACTTTTAACAGACACACTCTTCTCTCTCTCTCTCTCTCCCTCTCTCTCTCTCTCTCTTTCTCTCTCTCTCTCACACACGCACACACAGAGATTTAAAGCATTTTGATGAGTGCACATCCTCAATCTGTGAAATATTATGCATGTCATCAAAGTCTCAGCTTTCCTTTTTAATGATTGAATGCTGCCCTAACAGCTGATTATCCAAAAAGTCTCACAAGAGAATCAAAAGCAGAATGGATCCATATCTGTAGATCATCACCTTGTATTGCAGATGGTCCAGAGGGCAGAGAAAACCAAACACAGTGCGGAAATACACATTGTTTTCCCTTTGTGGATCCTGACTCAGATGCTTCCTTTTCTTCCTGTTTGCGAGCCTCTTAGTTCAGGAGGACTTGGTACTGGCCCACACCCTCAGTTATGGTACAGTTTCCAGGAGGACCCTGATGAGGGTACATACTTTCAACATGATTTTACTCAACCTGGAAGTCCTGGTCCTTGTGATTCTTCCTGAAAACAAAATTTCTTTATTGACATTTTTTTTGTCTTCCTTTGTCCGTTATCTTTTCACTGGTCTTGACACCTTTTCCTTGTTATCTGTCTTATTTTGGCTTCTCCTTGTTATCTGTCTTATTTTGGCTTCTGTACTTCCTTCCTTTGGCAGGGAGACAATGCCATGTAATAAGGGGGAAAATACACTGGACATCAACTCCAATATTTTCTTTAGAGAAATTAAATCTGCAAAGACCTGTGTTGGTGCTGATCTTGCTACTTAACACTGCTTAATTAGAGAAGCTTTAACTTGCATTTAAAATGAATTATAGAACATCAAGCTGCATTTTTAAAGGTGTATATGATAGCAATAGAGGCTATTTGCCCTAAAAGCAAGTGGCTTTATAATTATTGTGTCTGAAATGGTCTCAGCTGTATGTCACTGAAATGGTCATAGCTAGCTAGATATAGAACACAAGAAGGACAACCGTATAGGCTCATTCAGCCTGGCTCTTAGTTCTTGTCTTCAATTCCACATCTTTAAGCCTCCACTATTTAACAGATGAGATTCTGGAATTTTGCTAAGTAGATCTTAGCCTATAGCCTTGGCCCCTTTGAATGTGGGATCTGAATGAGTTTTAAAGACCATATGAAAGGAGACATAGAAGTTATGAAGTCTGAGGTAGGCTGAGATATCATTGCCACAAGTGAGAGAGAAACTGAGGACCATTTATACCTTATTTTACAATATTACATGGGCCAGAATTTTACAATTTACCCTCTTTAGTCTACAAATTTATCCCATCCTACTTCCAGTTAAATAAATTATGAGTCCATAATCACAGCTACTCATGAGGCAGAAATGGAGATGATTATAGTTCAAGACAAGCATAGACAAAACATTAGCAAAAATTCATTTCAACAGATAAGCCATCATGGTGGTCACAACTATAATCTCAGATATGCAGGAGGCACAGGCCAGAGGATCACAATCTGAGGATAGTTTTAGACTGAAAACTAAAGCAAAAAAGAAGGCTGGGGAGTGGCTCAAGCAGTAAATCAACTGGCAGCAAAATGCAAAGCTCTGAGTTGAGATCTTAATGCCACCAAAAGGAAAACAGAAAATAAGCGCCCATAATGGTAACAGGATCTGTCTCTAAAAGCACAGATTATTTCATTTAATGAAAGAAGATTCATAGGTTGCATGGTTTCCCTCATTTGTAATCATTAGAATGTGCCTATAAATCTACAAATAAATCCAATGGGTAGTAAAAGACTAATAATTACACTTGGACATGATTATTTAACAGCAAGCGAAACATTCACACAATGAGAACAAAGGAGGATATTCTTAGGAGAAGATTACAAACACTCAATAGCTATGTGCATATGATCATATAAAATGAGGTTTATCAATCACCCAAAAGCCATACATGAAGATATGGTTCAAATGGTGTGCCAGCCTTGGGCAAAAAAAAAAAAAAAAGCTAAAGACAGTGTCCAGGCCCTGAGTTCAAGCACCAGTATCCCCTGCTTGCTGTCCAAAACAAATACACCCTTTCAAAACGCAAAATCAACCAATATGTTTCCATTTCTCCATGTAAAAAATGAAACAAATAACTCTTACAAAAATATACCAAGATGTATGCAAATAGGTACATACTTTCATTCATGAAATTATGTTTTAAATGATTATTTATTAGTTCCAAATACATTCATTAAATTTTATTATGAAAAAAATGAGGTGAATTGAAACAAACTCAAAGAAAAGGAAACAAAACATTTTTAATTGTACTATTTGAAATTCTTTCTTTTTTTCTTTTTTTCTTTAGTTTATTCCCTTTTGTCACTGTTTTGGATTTCTGTACTCTTAGTCTTGTACATAAGTTTGTCTGATTTGAGGAGGAGAAGAGGAAGCATAGAAATTGTAGGACAAAGGGTGGACCAATTCAGCAGTGATACTCACTAAACACTATGTTGGAAATGAACTATCCAACTTTGGATAGTGGGGGTGTGGCAGGGGCTGGGAGGGAAAAGACTGGGTGAAGATGAGGGAAGGGATAACACTGTTCAAAAAGAAGTGTACTCCTTACCTGACTTATGTAACTGTAACCTTTCTGTACATCACCTTTCCAATTGTTAAAAAAAGGAAAAAATTTCAAATAGACTGATTTACTTGTTTAATTTTGTTTGTTTTTTTGGAGGTGGGGGAAGGATCATGTCTTGCTATGTATTTAGACTGTTCTTCAACTCATGATCTTCCTATCATAGCCTCCCAAGTGCTGAGATTATAGTATTGTTCCACCTGGTTGGTTTGAAAGTCTTCAGGGATAGAAACTGTACCAATCATTAAACCTAGCCTGAGTCTTCCAATGTGTGCCTTATAATCATCAACATTTTGGTACATCTGTGCTCCTTCTGTGATTCAAAATGACTCACTATTTTCTCTCCACTTCCTTATTTGGTACAATGAGCCCTTTCCCTTCCTCTGATTTCATTTCCTTCTGCAAAGAAAACAACCTGTGAGGAAAGTGTTTCTCTAAAAGAAGGAGGTTCCTTTCCTGCTATACCTCCATAAAGTATATACTACAAAAGCATCCAGTTATTCAGAAAATTCACATGAAGGTGCAATTTAATCTTTGAATGCATTAGAAGAATAACCAACTATTTCTTTTTTTCCAGATAAATCATTTTACCTATACTAGTCAATTTGTGTGTTCTAATCAAGCAACATTCCAGCCAAAAGTTTTATTTCCAGATTTAATAAAGTATATACCAAATCATGTGATAAACTGAATTTGGTTATTTGAAAATTTCGAAATACTGCTCAAAAAGACAGATTGCCTAATAGGAAGAAAAATGTGCCAAGCAAGACAGGGTCTCATGAGCATCTGTTTGGAAGCATCTGTTCAATTGCTTTAATTTTCTTCTTAAGATCTATGAAAACACAGGTTTTCATTTTAAGTGAAAATCCAAGGATGCTCTTAAAAGGTGCGTATTTTCTTCCCTTTCATGTTAGGTTCAAAAGACCAGTTCCTTATAATAAAATTAGGAAGCAAAACACAAACACTCTGATTTTCATGGAAATTCTGCTAATTTTCAGGCAAGATTCAAAATGGCCTACAGAAAACAATGTTCAGTCTCAATGATTATAAAAGAAAGAACTTCAGGAGTGTCACCTTCGTTCCAGCAAAGAAATGACTCACATGTAACATGTTCCCTTTCATCATGAATTACTCACGGGCACCATTACTTCCAGTAAGTTACTCAGATTATCATCATGATTTTTTTTTCTTCTGTAAGGAAATATTTTAGTCTTCAACAATTAGTGGAACAAGTTTTCAAGTATTACCACAAGTCCTGAAGATTTAGACTTCCTTTCCTTCTGGTGTATGTAGTAAACATTTGAGAAAATTTGAAAAAGTATAAAGAAAGTTTATCATTCCAATACAAGCTCATGATACCCAGATGGACTTGTGAGTTAATCCACAGAAAATGCACAGAAAAAGAATTTAGCTTCCATTTACTAAACATAGAGCTTCCCAATGACCCAGCAATCCCTTTCCTGGACATTTATCCAAATAATTACGAACAATGCCCACTGAAGCCTCCAGCAAAGCCGTGTTCATTGCAGCATTGTTTACCATAGCTAAGATATGGAATATCAAGAAATATTATATATATATATATATATATTATATGCATATACAATGGAATTCTATGCTTCTATCAGAAAGAATGTCATTGCCCCATTTATAAGGAAGTGGACTTGGAAAAAATTATATTAAGTGAAGTAAGCCAGACCCAAAAAAACATAGGCTGCATGGCTTCCCTCTTTCGTAATAATTAGAATGTGCCTATAAACCTAAAAGTAAATCCAATGGATAGTAAAAGACAAATAATTACACTTGGACATAATTAATTAAACAGCAGTCTAAACATTCACACAATAGCACTCAATAGCTATGTGCATATGATCATATAAAATGAAGCTAAATGAATTCCAAGAAATGGAAACAATGCTTTTTTATTTTTTTTCCTGTACTATTTGTGGTACTTTGGGTTTTTTTCTGTTTTCTTTTTTTTATTTTCTCCCTTTTGTCACTGTAATTTGATTTTTGTAAACTTTGTCTTATTTATAAGGTTATCAGATTTGGGGAGGAATAGGAAAAGCACAGAAATGGTGGAACAATGGATGAACCAATAGGCCCAATGGCTATGCATCAGGCACATGGTTAACACCTGTGGTGGGGACCCTGTCTAAGAGCAATTCAAAATTTAAAAGAAGACACATTATGTTGATTTAGGATGTATTACTAATGAATTAGGAAATTTCAAGATATATGCCACCATCTGAGCCATAGCACCACTTCTGGCTTTTTATTTTTTATGCTTATGTGGTGCTGAGGAATCAAACCCAGGGCCTCATGCATGCAAGGCAAGCACTCTACCACTTCCCAGCCCCATAAAAAATATTTTTAAAAAAACCTGTTAGTGATAGCAAGAGAAAGGATATTGAACAGGTTGAGAGTTGATTCTTTCATGGAGAGTAGAAGCCATTACCATTTCAGAGTGAAGAAGGTTATAAGTGTTGATTAGCAGCATGATGTTTGCTGTTTTTGTTTTTGTTTTTTTTTCTTTTTCAGCTATAATTCACTTATTCAGAGATTGAAATTCTCTAAAGTACAACTTACCTACTTATCCCCTCAAACTACAATAGAAATCATATAAGAAGCCGGTGAGTATTCTGAAACAGATATAACAAAGGTGTGGTAAAATAGGCTCTTGTATTCCATCCATACAGAATTATTTTGGTGTTTTTAATATGATATTAACTTTTATTTTAGAAACAATTTCACAATAGTTAAAATTTTATTGCATAGTAAATAAAAATAGAATATTAAGAAAGGGATTGAGTTTTTTCTTTACCTTTATTAACTCTAGAGAGAGTTTTGTTAGTTTTCCAGATTTTAAGAGTCAGGATAAAATTTATATGTGTTTTAATATATTAGATGTGTTATACAAGACTATACTCTCTTCTCAGGACTTACGTCTTACACATCATACAAAGAAATAAAGTCTTTAGAAAATAATTTATTTTCTATTGCATTCTGCAAATTCTGAAATAGTATAAAGGCTAGAATTTAGAATTTGTAGTCTCATGGTAGCATGAGATTATAACATATTACATCTTTCTACTTCAATAGTTATTTTAACACATTTTACAAAATTTGAATTGTCTTACTGCCATTAACAGAGATGTTATTCTACAAAAGGATTTAGAAAGTGTAATCTGTCTTATCTAACTGTCTCCCTAGAAGGTGTAGAATTGTTTTTCTTCTTTCATTTTAGGAATGTTTCATGGTTTGTCCTAGATGTGTGTGTATGTGCATGTGTGTGTGTGTTGATTAATCATAACATGCTATGATGTGTTCTTCTGGTTTGAAGACTATAAGGTCACTCTGCTGAAAAAGGACACTTCTTTCTGGTAACTGATTTCCCATCTGTTCTCTACCACTCTCTTGGAAACACCTGTTTCATGCTCATTAGCTCTCCTAGGCTGTTCTGACCTCTCTTGTCTTTTGACTTTGTGGAACATGATTTTTTGTTGTGGCATTGTCATCTTCCTTGAAAACTCTGGCTTATGACATAGTTTTGTTTTCATTTTTAAATTTGTTTTGAAAAGCAGGATGCATGCATAGTCAAATTCTATCTCCTTGAGGATTCTCATTATCCTATGTCTGTATTCTTCCTTTCCTTTCTTCCTTTCCTTCCCTTTCTTTCTTTCTCTCTTTCTTTCTTTCTCTCTTGCTTGCTTGCTTGCTTCCTTGCTTGCTTGAACTCTGGGCCTGGGCGCTGTCCCTCAGCTCTTCAGCTCAAGGCCAGTGCTCTACAGCTTGAGCCACAGCAGCACTTCTGGTTTTCGAGTGGATTATTGGAGATAAGAGTCTCACAGACTTTCCTGCCCAGGCTGGCTTTGAACCTCGATCCTCAGATCTCAGCCTCCTGAGTAGCTAGGATTACAGGCGTGAACAACCAGCGCCCAGCTAGGTTCTATTTCTTTATGAATTGAATTTCAATAGAAGCTGCCAGATAACTGATTTCCAACTTTATTTTCCTCCTATAAGTGAATAAATAGTTCAAATAATTTCTATTTCCTATAGAAATATACAAGTAAGTTATTTAAGAAATAAATAGGAAAGTAAAAGAAGATATCTCCAGAAAATAATGGAAAATGAAAATGTAATTTACCAGACATACAACACATACAGTGCCAAGTAAAAAGTCTGTGGTATTGAAAAACAACATAAAACAGAGAGAGAGAGACACACACACACACACACACAGATTTCACATAGCCTAATGAATTCATAGACAAACAAGAATCAGCTGAACCAAAAACCAGTAAGTAGAAAGAAATAGTAAATATTAGGGAAGAGATTAATGAAAGGGGGCATAAAAATTATTTAAAGAATAAATGAAACACCAAGTTGGTCCTTTGAAAAGTTAAATAATAGATTTACAAAGACTTCAACAAACTGACCAGAAGAAGAAAAGATGCAAATTTATAAAATTGGAGGTAAAAACGTTTTCACACACAATGAATACAAATGAAATCCAGAATATCACTGGTAAATACTTAATATTTTTATATAGTAATAAATGAAGAAATCTAGATGAAACATATAACTTTATAGATACATTGGATCTAGCAGAATTGAATAGAGGAAATATAAACCACTTAAGCTGATCTATAACAAGCAATGGGAGTGAAAGAAAAATAAGTAATCTCTCACAAAAGAAAAACCTAGGACTACATTGATTCACTGACAAGTTTTATAAGACCTTTAAAGAACTAAAATCAATCCTCCTCAAATTGTTTGTAAAATAGAAAGAGAATAATGCTATTAAACCCATACTATCAATACAATATTACACTGGTATCAAAACCAAATAGGATAGAACATCAACAAAAAGAAAACAGACAATTTACTTGATGATCATAAAGATAAAAATATCAATAAAATGCATCAAATCAACCATGAACCCAGAAAATGTTAAAGAAACCCTGCAAAATACAAATTTAGGAAAAGCCAGTGTAAACTTACTCTTTTAGAGTAGTATTATGTGGATTATTTTTCGGCAGACCAGAAGCTAAGGAAGGAAGAGAAGCTTAGAAGAAGATTTAAGGAAATTAAGTACTCAATGTTTTCTTTCTGATATTTATTTGTCCATAAGTCTTTCCTTCTAGTAGTAAATTCTATCTACCTTTGGGTGATTTATTAGAACTACTTAAAATCCCCCAGTAGCTTTCACAGCTGAGCAGAATAAGGATTTGGGAGAATGACCATGTTCCATTACATTTACTGTGCTTGTATCCAATTAGAGTCCGGAGTCTGGCATAGATTGAAGCAAGTGACAAGTATAAGCCTAACAATGCATGTCTATATGCGTATGTGCTAACATGTATATGTGCTACATGTGTGTACATGTGTGTGTTTAAGAATGAAGTAAAAAGAATCCTTGTGGACAACCTTTTTTGGTAAAAATTTAGAAAACAGTAGCCTTTTATTGTTCCTGACAATATGGAATTTTCACAATAGATGTTATAAAAGCTCTGCTCTCTATAGTTCTGGCCATATTAATTCTTTTCTAATTAACAATACCATCAAGAAATACACCTTTTAGGAGCTTTTCTTCTCTCCCTCAACACACACACACACAAACACACATACATACACACACATACACACATATACACATATACACACATATACACACACATACACACACATAAACACATACATATACACACACACACAGAAGACACAATTTTGGCCTCTGACCTCTGCAGTTAGCATGAATATGTTTTCTCATTTCTGCATTACCATCCTTAGCAAGAAAGGGTATTCTTCTTGTGAAAAATCAATATTAAAAAAAGCAATGCCTAAGTGACACTTAATATACATACTGAAAGAAATTCCAAGATATGAAATCAAAAGACTTCTTTTTGTTTTTATCCCTTTCTTCTTTTAGTTTTTAGTTAATACCTTTGCATTGTTATATTCACAGTACAAATAAATCCATTGCTTCCAATCATTTAGAATAAAGGGATTTTTCTTTTTTTATTGTGAAAATACTGTACAGAGGGGTTACAATTACATGAGCAAGGCAATGAGTAAATTTCTTATCAAGCATTGTTGCCTCCTCCTTTGTTTCCCCTTACTATCCCTTCCCATCTCCCACCCCCGCCCTGGCCAAAATTGTAAAGTTCATTTTTTGACATAACGTCTTGGACATCTCATTGTTGCAATGGGTCCACCTGTATCCTTATTTAGACGATTTGTTTTTTCCCTTCCCCTCCCCAAATTATACCAACATCAAATACAATGAAAGCAGGGGTTATACCGTGGGGGAGGGATATACAAAGCAACAAAGAAATAATCTTATAAATATGTTAGAAACAATCGCAAGAAAGAAAAAAAAACATTTGAATACTTATCTGGGGGTTCATTTCACCTAATATCAACTTATCTGAACTTTTCTGTTTGTCTCAGACATATACTAATTATTGCAAATAAGGGAAACCATGGGACCTATGTTTCTTTGGGCTTGGCTTACTTCACTTAATATAATTTTTTCCAAGTCTTTCCATTTCCTAACAA
>NW_012267325.1:7698118-7708663 GCF_000151885.1 Dipodomys ordii
CTCCCACCAACAATGCAGTAAGGTTGCCTTCTGTCCACATCCCCTTCAGCATCTGTTGTTATTAGAATTCTTGATTATAGCCATTCTAACTGGGGTAAGGTGGGGATTTTTCAAATTTTGTTTATGTCCCTCACACATACTTCCCCACATACTCTCTTATTCTTCAGATATTAGATCTTTCTCTGTTGCTTGACAGTTTTATGAAAGAAGTTAGAGAATCAAGATGTTTTTCGATAGGACTGTACTTCTATTTCTAAAATTTTCATGCTCACTGCAAATTTTTCTAAGATTTCTGGCTTGTTTTTACTCAAAACAAAGAGAGATTCTCTATTGAAAAAAGCAGTCCTTTGCTACTTTCTTGAGTAGGTTGCTAATTCATTTCTTTATCTTGATATTCTTTCAGTTTTTGTCTATCACCAATTAATCACCAATCCTGCTTATAAAACCCTTGTAAAACCCTTCTCATAAAGTATGACACTTGCTAAATATTTCTTGGTAAATGAATAAGCACTAATAAATGCTGATCCTAACCCATAATGATTTAATGTTGAAGTCAATGCTAAAGCTCCTTTAGTTTACAAATTCATTTAATGTTGAAATCATTTTATCCGTTACTTTGTCCATACAGGACTAAACTGTTAGTTTGTCTATTTATTTTGTCACAGTTAAACAGTGTGTATTTTAGTAAAAATTTACATTTGTAGCAGTAGCAGTGAAGGAAGCAAATTGACTGTCATAATTAAAGTAAAATGTTTCTAAAAGAAGTATGCAGACCTTTCTGTTGTTTTCTTTTTACAATGATTGAGATGAAAGACGATGTCATTTTCTTGAAAAATGAAATTGTTATGCCGGGCACTGGTGGCTCACGCTTGTAATCCTAGCTACTCAGGAGGCTGAGATCTGAGGATCGAGGTTCAAAGCCAGCCCGGGCAGGCGAGACTGTGAGACTCCTATCTCCAATAAACCACCAGAAAACCAGAAGTGGCGCTGTAGCTCAAGTGGTAGAGCTCTCGCCTTGAGCTGAAGAGCTGAGGGACAGCACCCAGGCCCAGAGTTCAAGCCCCACGACCGACCCCCCAAAAAAACAACAAAAACAACAACAACAAAAAAGATACATGAAAATGTTATCTTCTTCAGTAGATGCAGTTTAGGACATATAGTGGTGCAGGAACGAGCAGTATTTCACTTTACACCTACATTCCACTTCCATCTCTAGCATGAGGTTATGTAATTTGGGTGAATTTTTAAGGAACTTTATAATATTTTTAACTTGTATAATCAAAGTAAAGAAAATGTAAGGCTGCATGTGAAAACATATACCTCTAATCCTAGCACTTGGAGAAACTGAGTCAGGAGGATTGTGAATTAGAGACCACCCTAGGCTGCTTAAGAAAAACTTGTTAGCAAGACCCAGAGACTGAGAATATAGCTCACTGGTAAAAGACTTGCCTAGCATCCATAAATTCCAGGTTCCATCCGCTCTACCATGAAGGGAAAAATAATTGTTTTATCAAATCTCTTTTGTTATTGTATTTATTGATCCAAAATCATCTCTTAATAGCTATTACTTTGAAATCTAATGGGATTTTTTATCTGGAGAGGATTTAAAGGAACTAATTATGAGCTATTACTCTAATGAATATGATCTGATGATAGTTACATCACATTCTGAGTTACCTGGAAAATATACTAGCTTGGAAAAGATTGGGATTGGGGGTCAATTCATTTTCATGGCTGGAGAAATAGCACTTGAACTTAAATTCCCATAGGACCATTGAAAAGACTAGTCTTGCTTGCCTTGATCTCCAAGGTCTATCATTAATAAACATAGTCTTACTAGCCAATGTGTATGGCACTGGATCCCAGATTGATTGGTGCTCAATTCTGTTCATCCCATGGATAACAACAAAGAAGACTAGAAGAACATCAAAAAGGACGGACTCTCACTTAGTGGCCTATCTTTGTTTACCCTCTTCCTGAGACCTTCATTTACTTACTCACTCCAGCTTGTAAGCTTCCCTAGTAAAACACATTCTTAATTCACACCATGTAATACAGTAGGATTCACTTACTAACAGTGTATTAATGTATTTTCCTACTTTCTTACTTGTCCTATTTATCCATCCTCAAACTCTGTTTAGCCATTAGATGCTGGAGACATCTTTTTTCTTTTTGCTTAGGACCTGAACATTCTCCCTGAAGTTTTGTGTTCAAAGATAGCACTCTACCATATGAACCACAGCTCCACTTCTGGCTTTTTGATGATTAGTTGGAGATAAGAGTCTCACAGATTTTCTTGCCCAAGCTGACTTTGAACCTTGATCCTCGGATCTCAGCCTCATTAATGGCTAGGATTACAGTTATGAGCCACCAGCACCCAGGAAGGGGACCTTTTTTACAATAGCAAGGAAGAACACTCTCAAGTCTTGGAGGAAGCTGAAATAGCAGAAACATCCAGATATCTAATGTGGTCCATTTCTGTGTGATGGGTACTATCTTCCACTTCCAAACTCCTTTTATGTCAAAGAGAGCTTTAAAACTTAATAGTAATGCACAAATACTATTGGAAAAATGCGAAGTAGACACATTTTTCTCTATAGTTTCCATTAAGTTCATGTTAAAGTCCTGGAAGTAACAGAAAACACACAGAAAATTATGAAAGGCAGAGAAGTACAATGCATGTGAGAAACACCACCACCTGGAGAATGATATGGTGGTAACTTTCCCAGATTTTCCTTCTGCCATATATATCCTGGACTGAGTGACAGAGAAGCTAACACAGTAAAAATGCCAATAGAAACAAATAGCAGAGGGAGGAAGGAATGAGAAAACATGTGCTCGTTCTGTCCAGAGGACTAGAAGACCAAGAGAGAGCAAGACAGTAATAAATATATAGTCCATGACTACACTAGTTCAGTTCAACACCATAGAACAATATGCAGCCCATATGGACCTATACCAGCAAAGACTGATGGAGGGATTCAGGCTTCCATCATCCCTTTCAGAGCAAGGTACTCCTTCTTGCTAGATCGTCAGAAAATACCAATCAAGAAAATGTGGTATATATACACAATGGAATTCTATGCCTCCATCAGAAAGAATGACATTGCCCCATTTGTTAGGAAAGGGAAAGACTTGGAAAAAATTATATTAAGTGAAGTAAGCCAAGCCCAAAGAAACATAGGTCCCATGGTTTCCCTTATTTGCAATATCTAGTATATATCTAAAGCAGAAAAGGTCAGATAAGGTGATGTTAGGAAAATGAACCCTAAGATATGTATTTAAATGTTTTTTTTTCTTTCTTGCGATTGTTTCTAACATATTTATAAGATTATTTCTTTGTTGCTTTGTATGTCCCTCCCCCACAGTATAACCCCTGTTTTCACTGTATTTGATGTCGGTATAATTTGTGGAGGGGAAGGGGAAAAACAAGTCGTTTAAATAAGGATCCAGGTGGACCCTTGCAACAATGAGAAGTACAAGTTGTCATGTCGAAAACGAACTTTACAACTTTGGTGGGGGAGGGGAGAGGATTAGGTGGGGGGGAGGAGGCTGGGAAGGGATGTGAAGGGTAAACAAAGGAGGAGGCTACAATGCTTGATAAGAAATGTACTCACTATCTTGCCCATGTAATTGTAACCCCTCTGTACAGTACGTTCACAATAAAGAATAAAAAAAGAAAAGAAAATACCAAGCGGGGAATCAGTCACGCCTACTAATCAGTCCATAATGACTTCCTCTTTTCCATAATGATTTCCTATCCCCCTTGCTTTCACTGGAGAAGACACAACCTGAACTGCCCACACCTAAGCAGCAGCAAAGACATAGGCTTCCCTCTTCATGCTGTGATAATATCATAACAGGCTGCCTGAGCCATCAGAAGTTCACTGATGTCCAGCAATGATATGGCTGCACCATGCAGTGTTAGTGAAGGCTATACAGGGAACCAAAACAGGATACTCTTCTCTTCCTAAATGGCTTAAGTGGAGAACTGGTAGGAAATCAGAACCATTCCAGAAGAGTAGGTAACAAGGTACCCTTACACTTTTTTCTCCTATGGCATTTTCTTAATTGTGTTTTGTACTTGAAGCAAAAGTTATAGACCTGCCTGATGTGTTGTTTCCAGTGTGCACGCAGAAGAAATAGTTAAGATGCTTTCATTATACACAACGGGAAGGAATAAAGAGCTAAAGAGAGGAAAAAAATTCCAAATGTACTCACTCTGTACTGGTAAATGTCAACATGAGTTTACTGTGACCAGATGCTGGCAGCAATGTAGAGAAATTGCATCTCTCGTTGATGGATGGTTGAAATGTAAAATAGTGCAGATACTCTAGAAAATAGTTTGGTAGCCTCCCATCCTTTGGTTGAACAATTTTACACCCAAGCAGTGAGTGAGAAAAAATAGAAACTACATGAAAATCTACAAATGTTCAGGCCAAGACAACTTTCCTTGGAACACTCCAGTACTTTCACAATGGAATCATCCCAGATCTTGTTCAGTGGAGAATGGGTAAGCAAGCTGTGGCACTTCAATATCCTATAAACAACTGAGCAGTAATGAGAGCTCTATTATTCATATTCATGGCAACTTAAATGGTTCTCAAGGGCCATAAGGTAAGTGAAAACAAGCCAGTCTCAAACTACCATATACTTTATGATCTTATTTATACAAAACTTCAAGAAGACAAAAATATGGAAATGATTGTCAAGGGCTAGGAGAAGAGTATTAGGGAGATAGGAGGGATTATAAACAGTAAAATACAAATCTTGAAGATGATGAAATAGTTGTAGATTTTAGGTATAGTCACACTAAGTAAACAGCTACTAATGTGTTTGTTTGTTTGTTTTTTGAGGAGAAAAATAGGTGCATTTAATTGATCCACTTTAAAATCAATCTTTAAGACATTAACCACCATAACATCACAAATAACACCAAACAGTTAGTTTTAATTTTAATGTAATCACAGACATCCATAGTGGTTAGTATATCAATTTTAGAATTATATGAGTCTATTAGTTGTGTGATCTGTACCCAATTACTTCCCATTTGGTCTGTGCTGCTTCATCTGCAAGCTGGAATGTTAGAATAATACATACCTTAAAATTATATAAGATTTTTAAGTATAAGAATTCTCCTAGTGGGTTTAACAGTCATACATTCTCAATGTGAACTGATAGTTTAATTTTTTAACATTATTATGGAATATCTGAAAAAATTTTAAATATAAATAAAATGTACAAGTTGATGCAGTGTAATCAACAGATATATTATATCCAACTCATGCCAGAGTTTCATTATCTTCCTTTGTTTTTGCTTTTGTTATATGGTAAAGAAGCATGAGATCTTCACTCTTTAATTTTTTTTAAAGGAAGAGCAGCACTGGGCCTCAAGATTTGTAGATAGGCACTCCAGCACTCGAGTCCCAGCGCCAGCCCTTTTCTGCCCTAGTTTGGATGGGGACCTTGGAGATAGCCACTATCTTCCTATCTAACTATCCCACAGGGGTTACAAATAACCCTTATTTGTTTGTTGAGATGGGATCTCTCACTCACACTTTACCTTGACTGGTCAAAAAAACATGATTCTCCTGCACTTGACCCACTGAGTTGCTGGGATAAAGGTATATGCCACTGTGCTGGCTGGGCCCACAGTTAGGATTTTAAAGAGATAACTCCATTCCCAAGTTTGTTGCAGCATTATCCACAGTAACAAGATACAGACTGGATGCAATCCTACTGATTACTGACAGATGCATGGATAAAGAAAATACAAGATAATATTGTTCTGGCTTAGGAAAGAAGGAAATACCATCCTTTGAGACAAGATGGGTGAGCCTGAAGAGCACTTTACTAAGTGAAACACAGCAGCCATAGAAAGACAGACACTGAATGATTCCAGTTACTTAAGGTTTCCATAGTAGTCCAACTCATAGGAGCAGAAAGTCCAGTAGTGGGTGACAGTGACTAGAAATGGGGAAAATGGAGAGTTTTTGTTCAATGGATATAAACACAACTTTTCCAAAAAGATTAAGTTCTAGGGACCTGCTGGGTAGCATACTATTCATGGTAGACAGCGAGCACTCTACTCCTTATCACTGTGTTCCAGGAAATACAGGGAGTGTCTTAATGTCAAATGCAGCAAACACACTAAAACCAAGTTTTATTTCTAAAAAAAAAAAACCCTCAAGACATAATGGGTGCTATTTTACTAGACTTGATAAGTCTGTGTAAGTCACAGGGGGATTAGAAGAATTTAATGAAATATTAATCAAACCAAGAAGTAGACTTGATTTGTTCTTTATAATTGAACAAATAAAATGTTTTCTGAAACTTGCCAGAAATGAAGTTAAGTTCAACTTTATATTAGACAAATGAGATTATCTTAGAAATGGTTTCATGGGATATAAATTTAATATTGTATAAATTCAATAATTTATGAGGAAGAGATTTACTAGGTTTTCCACAACTGAAGTTTTAAGAGAATGGTTTTCATAATAGAATAAAATACAGTCAAAATGTTCCTGATGATTATATCATTTTAAAGCCACTTTATTAACATATGATTAAAATAAAAAAGCTGGGCATATATGTAAATGCATATATGTCAATGATATGGAGAACATACATCCATGAGACCACCGAAGCAACAAGTATATATTACTTCTTTTTCTTTGTAATTTAAGCAAGCTGAATATCTCACACATGCATACCTTCAGTCATAGATATTAGAATTTGATGTTCTTAGGCTTTTAATCAAATACAGCCTCATTTTCCAATATAAGGAAAATACAGGTGTCAGAATAGTTAACAAGTCTACCTCAAAATATTTATCTTGTCAAATATCAGTGGAAGAAAATATAAGGTTTCTCTTTTATTTTACTATATATATATATATATATATCTTTTTCTTTTTGTTTATTTAAGATGAATCTCACTATGAACCTTGTGCTGGCTTTGAATTTGTGATCCTCCTGTCTCCAAGTAATAAGATTACAGGTGTGCATCATCAGGCTCAGATATGGCTTCTCTTTTAAGTAAGATAAAGATGGTTTTCAAAAAAGATTTTTAAACTTCACCAAAACTGAGTGATTAATAGGTAGGAAGACAATGATTTCCATAGGTACGGTGATGTGCTACCTACATCATTGTGGAAATAAAGGGCTTGCTTCTCCCGCTGCTGGAGAATGTTTACCAGATGGCTTTCAGCTGTTGGCTCTCCAGCGAACGTTTCTGTGGGCTAGACAGAGCTGGCTTGCCTAGTGTCATGCACTCTGTTGGGCAGCCCCCATCCAATCACTGCTCAAGAAAGGAATATGAAGAATGACTTCTCTCTGTAACTTGAGACAGTTCTGAACAGTCCTATCATTTTAGAATTCCCCTTAGGGGATTTTATTAAGAACACATAAAGTCCAACTTCTCCTTCTGTCTAGTTTCAGTTCCCCCTTTTCCATGTGTTGATACTGTGGGAGAATAAAATAGCCCCATCTCAACTATATCTTGTGGCATATTTCAAGTTGATTACTCAGAGAAACTGCAGGCCTCTGCAGATACAGGAATACTACAAAATTCTGTGCTTGAAAGACAAGCATACACCTAGTTAAATTAGTGAACTAAAGTCAGAAACTTTTGCATCTCTTATTCGAAATTGTTTTCACAAGAAAGAAAAGATTGTAGTCCTGACATGTGGCTATACAGAGAAGAGGAGAAATGCCTAGTACCTGTAAGACCTCATTTGCATAAGAAGCCAACTTTGATTTCAATTTATATCTACCCCCTCAACTTTCCATAACTTACTTCACTTCCTTTCCTGACAGAGACATGTCGATTCATAGAAGTTCCTCTATTCCTTGGAGTAGTACAATAGAAGGTTCAGCTATCTTGCCCTCTGACTCTTATAATAAAATGTAAAGTAACTACGTTTGTTGTTATCTGCCTAATATTAGGAGGGTTTTTTTGCCTCATAGACTAAAATTACTGTGGTAAGAAAAGAATATGCTTAGCCAGGCACCAAGAAACTCACACCTGCAATCCTAACTATTCAGGAAGCTGAGATCTAAAGACAGTGGTCCAAAGCCAGCCCAGTCAGGAAAGTTTCTAAGACTCTTAACTCTAACTCACCACCAGAAAACCAGAAGTGAAGTGGTGGCTCAATATGGTACAGCCATATCCTTGAGAAGAAAACCTCAGGGAAAGTGCCCAGGCCCTGAGTTCAAGCCCTACAACCACCACCATTACCACAACAAAATAAAAATAGCCAGGCATCAGTGGCTCATGCCTATAATCAGATTTCAGGAGTCTGAGATCTGAGAATCATGGTTCAAAGCCAGCCCAAGCAGGAAAGTCCATGAGACTCTTATCTCCAATTACCCACCAGAAAACTGGAAGTGGTGCTGTAGCTCAAGTGGTAGACTATTCACCTTGAGCTGAAGAGCTGAGGGACAACACCCAGACCCAGAGTTCAAGCCTCATGACTGACCAAAAAAGAAAAGTAAACTTAAAACTGCATTGTGAGGCCAACAGTACTCCCTAATAAATATTCTATACACTAATCCATCAGCTTTCCACCAGATCTAACATTTGAACAGGTGATATAATCAGATCTATGTAAAATTGGTAATGTCAGAATTAAATAAAATAATGCATTTTATACCTGTCAAAATCATATGTAGTTTACATTAATTGATGTAAGTTACATTGTGATGTTATTTAAAATTATAATCCAAGAAAATAAACTTGGAGTTAACATTTGTGTAAAGCATAATTCTCAATGGGAAGAAACAGAATCATTATTTGGGTCACTGATCTTAAGATAATGCTCCATCACTGTCTTATTCCAAAATTCATAATAACTGTAAAACATCATAATGATGGCAAAAAGCATCTTCAATAATGCTTTACAAGATTCTGCAGGGAGACTATTATTTTCCAGGCACAAAGCTCATCTAATCTCCCCATTTAAAAAGTGTATTTTATACTAGAGGAACTTGATAGGACAAGCACAATCATGTGATGTGCCTGACTTATTTCTGCTGCTTCAGTATCCCATGGGGTTTATGGCACCTTCTCGAAACACTTTCATATTTTAAGAGAACTTTTTTTGAAGTAGACTAAAAACGTTTTGGGGGGTTCATTTCACTTAGCATCATCTTTTATTATTATTATTATTATTGTGAAAATACCATACAGAGGGGTTACAATTACATGGTCAAGGTGATGAGTACATTTCTTATTAAGCATTGTTGTCTCCTCCTTTGTTTCCCCTTCCCATCCCTTCCCATCCTCCCGCCACACTCCCCCCTCCCCCCACCCCGTGCCAAAGTTGTAAAGTTCCTTTTTCAAGTAACATCTTGTACATCTCATTGTTGCAATGGGTCCACCTGTATCCCTATTTAAACAATTTGTTTTTTTTTCCTTCCCCTCCACAAATTATACCAACATCAAATACAGTGATAACATGGTTATACCGTGGGGGAGGGACATATAAAGCAAGAAAGAAGAAATTGAAAGAAAGGAAAAAAACATTTGAGTCCTTAACTTGGGGTTCATTTCACCTAACATCAACTTATCTGACTGCTTCTGATTGTCTCAGACATATACTAGTTATTGCAAATAAGGGAAACCATGGGACCTATGTTTCTTTGGGTCTGGCTTACTTCACTTAATGTAATTTTTTTTCCAAGTTTTTCCATTTCCTAACAAATGGGGCAATGTCATTCTTTCTGATGGAGGCATGGAATTCCATTTTGTATATATACCACATTTTCTGAATCCTTCATCTACTGAGAGGCATCTGGGTTGGTTTCATATCTTAGCTATGGTAAATAATGGTGCAATAAACATAGTTGTGTTGGTAGCTTTAGTATGGCCTTGTTTGTGATCATTTTGGTAAATGCCCAAAAGTGGGATTACTGGGTCATAGGGGAGCTCTATGTGGAGTCTTTTGAGGAACCTCCATATTACTCTCCAAAGTGGTTGAACAAGTTTACACTCCCACCAGCAATGCAGTAAGGTTGCCTTCTGTCCACATCCTCTCCAGCATCTGTTGTTACTGGAGTTCTTGATTATAACCATTCTAACTAGGGGTGAGGTGGTATCTCAATGTTGTTTTGATTTGCATTTCTTTTATGGCTAGGGAGGTTGAGCATTTCTGCATGTGTCTATTGGCCATGCTTCTTTCCTCTTCTTTAAGTTTTTTTTTTTTGAGGATTTGTTGTTGGGGGGTTTAATTTTTTGAATTCCAGGGATATTTTAGATATGAGACACTGTCTGTTTTATGGCTAGTGAAGATCTTCTCCCAATCCATGTGCTTTCTATTGATCTTGCTAGCTATGTCCTTTGCCATGCAAAAGCTCTGCAATTTCATGCAATCCCATTTGTCCAACCTTTCTTGATTTGTTGTGCTTCTGGGTCTCTTTTAAGAAAGTATTGGCCTGAATAGACACATAAAGAAATGTTCAACATCCCTAGCCATAAAAGAAATGCAAATCAAAACAACATTGTGATATCACCTCACTCCAGTTAGAACGGCAAAAATCAAGAACT
>NW_012267325.1:7709613-7725632 GCF_000151885.1 Dipodomys ordii
TCCTGTAATGTTTTCAGAGTGTCTGCTTTGACTCTGAAGTCTTTGATCCCTTTGGAGTTGATTCTGGTGCAGGGTGATATAAGATCTAGCTTTAGTTTTCTACAAGTGATTAACCAATTTTGCTAGCACTGAAGAGGCTGTCTTTCTTCCCTTCTATATTTTGAGCTCCCTTATCAAAGATTAGGTGGCTATCGGTCTGTGGGTTCATTTCTGGGTTTTCAATTCTATTCTATTGGTCCTGAGGTCTGTTCTTGTGCCAGTACCAAGATGCTTTGATTACTATGGCTTTGTAGCAGAGTTTGAAATTTGGTCTTGATATTCCTTCAGCACTGTTCTTTCTGTTAAGGATCATTGTTGCTATTCAAGGTCTTTTATTGTTCCATATGAACTTTTAGATTGCCTAAGAGAATATTTTTACTAATATTTTTCTTTAAGAAAATATGGTTTGGGTAAAATTCCAATTTTTTTCCTTTGAGAATGGTCTCATCTGGTAGTGGGTAGGACACGTGCACTCAAGAGGTATCACATTAACAATTTGTTAAATCTCAAAAACAATCAAACTATTTCCCTCTCACCATCCCTTGCCCCATGTGTTAAAGTAACCTTTCACTTTCATGAATACTGTTCACCTGTGTTCTTGAATAAAAATACTTACTATGGTAAATGTGTACAATGATGTAACAGTCAAATTTTAGAGGTAATAAAACACTGTTACATGTTGCTACATGGGTGTACCTTGAGAATATTATGCAAACCAAAGGAAGCCAGATACAAAAATCACACTTGGGGAAGAGGAGTTAGACTTATGCAAAATTTCCAGAAAAAAAACAATGAAAGTAGTCAGAAATGAATCAGTAGTTTCATAGAATCAAAATAGGGAAATGGATGGAGAATGACCTGGAATGATTGTGTCTTTTTGGATGATGTAATGTTACAAAAATAGATTTGAGCATTGACTGTATAACTGAATATACAAACCCTGAATAATGTACACTAAATAGACTACTTATGTCATTCAAATTGTATCTTGATAAGGCCATTGATACAAGTGGTTTAGAGACAGCCAGCTCCTTGCAGTGCTAATGGTGGAAGAAATACTGAGACCATTGTTCTTAAGTCATCTGGCAGCAGCAAATTGTGCCAACATTGTATTGCTATCAATGAGTTCAGTGGGGAAAAAATGGAAATGGTAGCTGACATTTGTTTGAAGTAGGGACTGGAATTAGAGTCTGAATAGTTCTCCCACATAATGCATGAAAGCTTGCATAACTAGGATGACTGGAATGGATGCCTCCACCCAGTAATTGATTAAGATGTGGGGAAGGAGTCTCATAAACCTGGCAGCCTGGGCTACCTTCTAACTATAATTACCCCCTAACCTGCAAGGCGCTAGAACTACAAGTGTGATTCACTTGTTCCCAGCTTAATTTGAAGTATTATAAGTAAAGTTGGCTAAAGGGAAGGTATTGAAGTTGGTTCATCTAGGAGGAAAAGAGATGATGCAGGGGATGACATTGATTAAAATGTAATATACTTCTTAAACTGAGGAATCAAATTGAAACCCATTTGAACAATGGCTTAAAGATAATTTTAAAATGAAATGAAATAAAAGTAACATTACAAACTACGTAAAAACCTAATTTTGAAATTCTATATTGGACTGTGAAATGTTTCAGCTTAAGGAGACTATTTTAATAAAGCTCTTGCTTTTTTTTTTTTTTTCTGGTCCGGGCATGAGACCTGTACTGGGCCTGGGCACTGTCCCTCAGCTCTTCAGCTCAAGGCTAGCGCTCTACCACTTGAGCCACAGCACCGCTTCTGGCATTTTTCTTTTTGCTTATGTGGTGCTGAGGAATCAAACCCAGGGCCTCATGCATGTAAGGCAAGCGCTCTACCACTGAGCCACCTTCCCAGCCCCCAAACTCCTGCTTTAAATTTGAAAAACTTACATACTAAACACATGGATTTGAGATTGAATTTTCTGTGATCTGAATAAAGTGAGCCTCCACGATGACTTTTGCCTCATAATGACATATACTTTAAAGACTTTTGAGCAGGGGAAAAAGAGTATAACCTTTTAAATATTTGGACTAACATATTTGTACATTTCAATATCAAAGGAAAAATATTTAATGGATATATGCTGTATTTAACAAAAAAAGTTTCTTGAAGCTAGAAGTTATTTCAGTGTACATAGGTAGTATATTTTCAATTAAAAAATACCATAAGCTGGGCGACTGTGGCTCATGCTTGTAATCCTAACTACTCAGGAGTCTGAGATCTGAGGATCACAGTTCAAAGACAGCCTATGTAGGAAAGTCCTTGAGACTCTTATCTCCAATAAAAACCACTAGAAAACTGAAAGTGGCACCGTTGCTCAAGCAGTAGAGCATTCACCTTGAGCTGAAGAGCACAGGGACAGCACCCAAGCCCAGAGTTCAAGCCCCACGACCAACCAAAAAAAAAAAATGTCCTGTAGAAATCAGTCAATTAGAGATTTCAACAATAAAGTTCATTGATATAAAATACAACTTAGTTTTATGCAAAGAATTTTTAAAAATCATTGTATTTCAAAAATACACTCTACACAAGTAAAATTATACCATACCAGTGTATGTACAATTAAGAATCTGTTTATATCAATGCATCAAAGAATAATCTACTTACATTGTTTTGGTGTTTTCAAATTAACATAAAGACTTTTTGTTTTAATAAATATAAACTGTGTGGCTTTATAAAGGATCATTGCATTTGAAAATATTTTATACAATTTCCATAGGGTTGTCCACTAATCAGGAAATACTTTTTTTAATGTACATAAAATTATAGTTATTACGCACCCTTTTATCTCAGATGTATCTTAGTTCATATACTAAATTATATAGAACATCTAATTAAGACAATTAAGCAAACACTTAGCATGTGTCACTAGGTGTAAAAACAGAGAATCCTGAGCAACAGGGAAAGAAAAGTGTCTAATCGATTGTGTCAGATATACAGAGCAAAGGAATGCTTTATCGAAGAAAATGATGACCACTTTAAGGCTTGAAAGATGAAGATATATCCAAGCAAGGATATAGGAAACAATACTTCAGGGAGGTTTGGCAGCAAAAAATTGTCTCAGAGGCAAAGCCAAGGTCCTGTCTATAATAAGATCAGTGGGTCTTTGGAGTGGCATAAAATAATTTAGATTTAAATCAGATAAAAAGCAGAAACCACACAGTGTTTTAAGCAGGGAAATACCAAAGGAGGGTTTTCAGAGGGACATTTAGAAAATTACCTTCATTCTTTTCTTTAGATGGATGGATTTTACATTTGATCTTGACCACAACCTGGTGCTCATTTTTCCCATATGGCTTCTCTAAGCTTAGACATTCCAACGTACAAACACTCTGAAATTATAGATAAATGGCTTTATTAATATTTATGGCTCTTCCTCATGGAAGGCTGTAGATATGAATGGATCTGCACATTTGTGGCCTGATTACCCAAGGCTGGGATATGCTCAACAATCTGAAATGATGAGCCCAAGATTGACAAGGTGCAGGAGAGCTTTGAGAAACATTCAGGCTGAACGCTTTTATCGGATGTTAGATGACAACTCTGGAAAGAGCATTGTTCTCTAACAAAGCCTGACACACCACACAGTACACAAAACACTCTTGATAAATATTTATTAGATGAATAACACCAAAATCTTGACTATAAACTTATCAGTAACAAAGGATTGTTTAGCAAGCCATTGTTTTACTGTCATTGTTCTTTCTGTGACTGTGGGATTGTGATGGCAATAAGGAGTCCTTAGGTAGTTGGCAGAAAGACTCCATGACTATGAATAGAAATGTAGGTTGCTCTGTCTGAGTCAGCATTGGCACTTGTGTGGAGAGTTGATTTTTTAAAAAATACATGATTTTCAGTGACAATGGCATAATTGCAGTTTTGTCATCTTGAACTGCTCTTGATCACTGTTGTGGGGCTTTAGTCACCATGTTTGCTGTCACCTGGTTGTCATGGAACCATAGACACTCTCTTCATCATGAAATCTAAAATCAATTTTGCTGAGCTAACCAAGTCCCCTCATCCAGTGTATCAACTCAGGGTCTGTGATACATTTCTGGAAGTCAAATTATTCTGAACTGTGCCATAAAACACTGGATTGTCACAACTGGCAAGGGACCAAGCTCTTTCTAGTCAAGCAAATCAATTGAGTTACAGAGATATGTGATGGAACATTCCAAAAAATGCATGCTAAACAAGACAACTGTTACATTTCTGCTGTTTTAAGACACCAGTTTGTACCACATTGTTGTGTGACAATGCATACACACTACTATTCCATCAGAAAATAATTTAGTAATGATATAAATCATACCACATGGACAAACCTAGGAAACAGGCTGAGGGACAGAGAGAACTGATACTGAAGATTATCTCTTCCATGATTCCATTTATATAAAATATTCAGGAGAGAAGATCAATAACTGTGTAAGAAGGGTACGCAATTGTTGGGGGAAATGGTGAGAGACAGATTGTCAAATATGCAGTTTCTTTTTAGAATGATGTAATATTCAGAGACTGATTGTGAAGATGGTTGCACAATTCTATGTATGTAATAAAAAACCATTGACTTGTGTTCTTTAAGTAAGCGAATTATAAGGGATGAGAAGTACATCTCAGTAAATTTATTTTTAAAACACTGCTAATGGTTGGAATAGAGAACAACAAGCTACCAGTGTGAAACAGCTTCATGAAATTTTAGGTTATTCACTTACTTATTTCCCCAAATCCAAAGTACTCTGCACCTGGAATAAGACCATCCAACTGTAAGCATTAAAATGCATGCATGAATTCATTGGAATAATCCTAATTGATATGTGTCAAGTAAGATTCCTAGAAACTTGTGTGTTTTCCTTAGGAGAAAGATAGTGGCTAACTTCTCTGAAACATTCACAAGCTCCATTACCTGTTCTGTGCTCAACTGTCCTGAATCCATAGGATACTAGGAAGGTTTTTTCACTTTCCAATATGAATTAAAATGCAGATGTCTCCAGGATACTGTATCCCACCTAATCCTTTCAAGTGCTATCTATTTTTGTCTTCAAACACCTCAACAGAAATGAATGTTAAGTTTTCATTTGTTTATTTTCTTCTAAGACTTACTCTCAGTGGAATTATTTATTAGTGTTTGTATAATCCTTGTTTTTCATGGTAAAACAGGTTTAGAAGAATAGTTACAAAGAAAGTCAATTTCTAATAAATGGCATACTAAAACATTAGAAATTAGTGATGAGGTAAAGTTGAAAAGCTATTCCTTTAAATTTTTCAGGGATAAAAACAAATGAAATTATATGGAATGGTACTTTAAGGTGTTGAATGTTTCATGGGCATTTTTTCCCCTTAATTTAAGCAATAGAGTGGATAAGAATTTACTGCAAGCAGAAAGGACATTGTCTGTGGTAAGGGAATTATTAATGAGTGAAATCAAGTTTCAAAAGAAGATAAAGATGATACTGAAACAGGACAAAGAATCAATCTTGACCAAAAAAAAGCAAAACGAGAAGTTTTCCTCTTGGTGTGAAAGTAGATAGTTGGAGTGTCAACAATAGCAACCAGAGTTAATGTGAGTAATGGATAGCCTCCATCAAGATTGTCCCTCAGAAAAGCTGGGATAGTCTCATGCTTCAGTACAGTGACTACATGAAAGAAAAAAGATTCAACAAGAGCTAGTTTCTCTAGTATCTTCCTAGAACTTGTGAGCACAGCATGGCACTGGTACATGAGATCAGCTTGATCTAACTGTAGAACAAGATGCATTAAAAGCAAATGACAAATGACATTTATGAATATACCAAACAGCATTGAATGACAAAGGAGAAACACATAGAGAAATCTGTTTTCCATATATACAATGATCTTAAAATATCTAACTAAAAGAACAATTGTGACAACAAAAGAACACTGGAAACAACGAAGTGTTTCATAGAGAGTTAGTCTGCAGCTGGACGCCGATGGCTCATGCCTGTAATCCTAGCTACTCAGGAGGCTGAGATCTTAGGATCACGGTTCAAAGCCAGCCCAGGCAGAAAAGTCTGTAAGACTCTTATCTCCAATAAACCACTAGAAAACTGGAAGTGGTGCTGTGGCTCAAGTGGTAGAGCTCTTGCCTTGAGCTGAAGAGCGACCGACAAAAAAAAAAAGAGTAAGTCTTGAAGTGGCCAGTTTACATTTGTTCTTCATGGTTCAGCCTTAGAGATTTAGCAATAGTGCTTGTAGCACTTGCTTCATGGACCTATAGCCTTGTATAGCATTTCTTCTTCCTACTGTCCTCTTGGCTCCCCCAAGCCAGAGATTCATCAAGCTGGAGTCAGCCTTATGAATGAAACAGACTTTTCCTAGTATTTTCAGGACAGATTATGTAGCTATACATATGTATATCTACATATACATACATTGATCCATTTAGAACTGATTTTGGTGCAAGAAGATATTTGAGTATCTATCTATCTATGCACACACACTGGAATGTGATAAATTTGATAGGACTCTAGTTATTCACATACTGAGGCCAAAGGAATATATATATACATATATATACAGAGATAGATAGATAGATAGATAGATATAGATATGCATAGGAGTGGTGAACAAAAGCTCAATAGCTCTGTGAAGATGATCATACAAAATAATATTCTACGAAATGAACTTGAAGCAAAGGAAACAAAAGATTTTTTTTAGTTTCCATTGTTGTTTTTATTTCTCTTTTGTCTTGTTTGTTAGGTAGCATTTGGAAGGGCAAGGGAAGGCACATAAAAGGTAGAACAAATGAACAAATACAAGAGTGACACCCACTAGAAACTGTGGAAAATGAACTGGATATCTTGTATATAGGGACAGGAAGGAAAAACTGGGAGACAGCAATGGAAGGGGAGACATGGTTCAAAAAGAATTGTACTCATTATTCATTACCTGATTTGTATAAAAAGAAAAGAAAAAGAAAGTGCAGTGCTCTGGATGGAAGGGTATTCCACGAGGAAACTAGTTTACTTAAGCGGACAATATTTACCTATTTCTATTCATCACTAAAGTGGAGCTATTAGGAGTAGAGAATATCTGGGCCAACATTTTAGTCCAAGCCACCCCCAATTTGAGTATGCCCTAGAGGGTCTCTGCTGGAAGCTGAAGCAGATGAGGCAGGATGGCTGGACGCCAGCAGGCACTGGGGTGTTCCTCCTGTGGGATTCCCAGGTGGAAGAGAGAAATTTGAGAGGGCTGAAGAGCACTTGGAGTAAGCAGGGCTGTTATGTTTCCTGTCTGACCCTCAGAAGCTTTGCCCTAGGGAAGTATGGTTAGATTTCAACAGGGATTAGCAATGCAAGCTGGCAGGCATTGAAGAGTAGACTTATTACAGCTGGTGGAAACTATGAAGTAGGAAGAATTTAATTAATGAGGTAATTTATTAAACTAATACTTCCCAAAAAGCACATGGAGCAATCTTGCTTTAAAGTTGATATATTTATAAATTGGAAAATGAGGGAGATTTTTGTTATTTTATCCTATTTTATTTTGTCATCTTATTCCCATTAATAGAATGATAGTTAAGCTATCTTATAGAAGTCACAATAATGATTTATATTAGATCTCCCATTAAATGAGAGCATATATACATATATATACATACATACATACATACATACATATATATATATATATATATATATATATATATAATGCTTAGATTAGCCAGGCACCAATGACTCACAGAGTTACTGAGATCTGAAGATCATGTTTTGAAGCCAGCCAGGGCAGGGAAAGACTGTGAGACTCATTTCAAATTAAGCACCAGAAAACTGGAAGTGGCACTGTAAGCAAAAGTGGTAGAGTGCTAGCCATGAGTATAAAAGCTCAGGGACAGTGCCCAGGCCCTGAATTCAAGCCTCATGATTGACCAAAAAAAAAAAAAAAGACTTGAATTATTTTGAATTATATAGTGCAGATATTCAATAATTAATATAACATTGCTGAATAGCATTAGTGCTAAATGTTTTAAAATGTGATGCATATGGTAAAATATAGAGGTTATCAGGACAGTGCCTTTATTGTTTTACTGTTTAATTTTTCATATGGTTGCTGTATTTTTTTATTTTTTCTCACTTTGAAACTTATTTTTAGTGAAATATAAACTGAAATTTTGACAACATGTATTATCCAATGAATACTAGGCCATCAAGTGGCCTCCACAAAATACAAAGTACATGGTAAGGGCATTTTGCCAGAGACAGGACTGCTTACCAAATACTCCATCTGTTTTTCTCTACCCTAGGCAAACTTGCAAGGTCTCAGAGTCATATCCCTATCTGACAAATATTCTGTGGTCACAATTGCTATTTTTTTTTTTTTTTACTTCTTGACAATACTACAGTGGCCTTAACAAGGGTCTGGCACTACCAATCCTTACTTTCCCTCAGCTAGCATTCTACTACTCGAGCCACTCCTCCAGCCCAGCTTTTTGATGAGCAATTGGAGCTGGAGTCTCACAGATTTTTCTGCCTGGGTTGGCTTCGAACCTCAAGTGGCCTGGATTGCAGAGGTGAGCCAACAACATCCTACTCTACAATTGATTTTTCAATTAAAGAATGGAAGAGCAATCTCCAAATCTCTAAGTAACCATTATTATTGACACAAATACCACTGATAGACTTGACTTTTCATCAGTTTTAGAAGAATAATGAACCTGGAAACTGTTCAAACAAACACTATTTTTTAAGAAAATGAGTTAGTAATAGTTTGGGAAAGAGATAAAGTTTGTTATTTAAGACAGGAGAAGGAACATGCTATATTTTGATGAGAATAATCCAGTAGAGAAGTTAAAATTAATAACCTAGTATAAAATGGAAGGATTATTGGAGCCATATTCTTGATCAGGCAGGAGGGATGAATCTTGGTGCTCCAACACAAGGCTTAGCTCTTTGGGTACCAACTATCATCTGTGACAGGAAGAAAGGAAAAGTACATGACAGAAATGTTGGTCAGTGGAGAGATTTCTCTTTATAAATACATACTAGTGTAATATTTGGTAATATTTAGTATTTTTAAATATTGAGTAATTATATATATAAAGAGAGTAATACATAGTAAGTTTGGCAAAATGGCTTATAGATAGAATTTCATTTGCCTAAAACAACAAAAAGAAGAACTTTAGATATAAAATTAGCTGCCAACTATAGTTGAGGAATCTTTAACAAATGTGATGGAATTTTTAGAGCTAACTTTTAAAATATTATTGTCCCTTGAGTACAGGAAAAAAGTTCAATACTAAAAGTTCAATACGTTGTATTATATGAGGCCATTCACACTGGAAAGTGTTTGCAGCACAATGTTTGCTGTACTGAACAGAGTTTGGCAAACTACAGACTTTGGGTCAAGTTGACCTGCCATCTGCTTATGTAAATAGTAGTTTGTTGGAACACAGCCAGACCCATTTGTTTGTTATTGTCAATGACTGCCTCCATGAAACAAAGACAAAGTTGATTGTGACTCTAGAGACCTTACTTTCGGCAAAGCAAGCAATACTAAGTATCTAGGCCTTTAGAAAACAATTTCATAGATCATCATTAAAAACTGATGAATAATTGAGGATGGCCCTGAAATTTTAGAAGAAAATAAAATATTTTTATCAAAAATACATTTTTAATCAAGTATAACTTTAATCAAATATAACTATACCTTAAAACAAAACATATAGTAATGCTTCTGAGAACAGGCTTGACTGTGTTTTGTTTTGTTTAATTTAATGATGATAGCACTTTGTCTTCTGGGTGACACTAAAATGGTAGTGGTAGTTAGGTACAGATATAAAGGGGTCCACTTGTATAATCACATGCATTTACTTTAAAATTCCCCCTTGTTTTATTTGTTTTGGTGATTTGGCCCTGAGATGATTTTACTGAGATGAAAAGTCTTGGGTACAAAATAAAAAATGTTATCCAGATGGTGGTGTAACAAGCAAAAATGACACAGTATCTTTTTGTTTCCTTTATTTTTATTTCAATAGACTGGTTTTTGGAGCAGTTTTATGTTCAGGGCGAAAGTCGGTGGAAAGTACAGAGAATTCCCACAGACCCTAGTAACAATGAGACAAAAATCTCCTTTGCTATCAACATTCCATACGTTACCAGTACATTACTTATAATCAAATAACTAAATAGGCACATCATTGTCACCCAAGCACATAGTCACTTTAGGGTTCATCCTCAGTGCTGTACATTCTATGGGTTTTGACAAATGTGTAATAACATATATTTATTATCATACTTTCAAGTGCAATAGTTTCACTACCTTAAAATCCTATCTATATATGCTGCCTATTTCTTTCCTCCTCTCAATAGTCTCTGGCAAATGCTGATAGTTTCACTGTTTTCATAGTTCCGTGTTTTTCTAAAATATTTGAAACAGTACGCAGGCTCTTCTGACTGGTTTATTTTGCCTGTTATGCAGTTAAAGTTCTTCATGTATTTTCATGGCTTGACAGTTTATTTCTATGGAGTTGAATAATACAGTGTCTGGAAGGATGGCCATTTATTTACATACCTATTGAAGGATATCTTGGGAGTTTCCATGTTTTGATAATTATGACTAGAGCTACTGTAGAACTTGATTCATGTCTGTTTAGTTTTTTTTTAAAGAAATTAACAGTCTTTTTAAATAGCTATAGCACTTTAAATTCCCACCAGCATTTAAAATTTCTGTGCCTAAGGGAAGTATTTGAAAGAACTTAATCTCCAATGAATCATCAGCCATGGCAAGGGCAAGTGAGATTCATCAATCCCAGAACCATCAGACTTATTTTAGGGAAAACAAAAAGCAAGGGGTTAGGCAATAGCATAGGCAACAAGGGATTAGTTTAAAGATGTTTTCCATTTGCCATTTTTGCCAATAGTGAAACGTTAAGTGTCATGCTTTACTTTGTTTTATTTATTTTGGCAAACTAAAAAGACATTTTAATGTTGCCAGTTGTCTTTGTGGACTGCATAATTAATCATTCAGCCTATCAGTGATCTAAACTACAAGTTAGGCATGCAGAACAATATTCTGTGGCCTATACAGACTGATCAAATTCTTGTACTCACTAAAGATTGGCTCTATCATCTGTCTAGAATCTATCCTCAAAAAACAAGCAGAGCTAATAGTCTCTAAAAAGACATTTGAGAATATTTGTTCACAGATTTTCCCCCTAAAATTTACTTAGAGTCAAATTTAAACTGATAATTCTGCCTTTTGAAAATAAAACAAAGCCTCCAAATTTTATTGAACATTCTATGAGCTGAAATATGCTTTTTAATATCTTTATTATTTGGCAGAGTAACTTTTTAAAAAATCTGTATATTTTAAAAAATATCCTGAAGTAGTTGTACAAAGAAAGGAGTTGCCATTTAACAAAGCAATTTATGAATACTATGCATCTTGATTAATGTCACCCCTTTCAACATTCTCACCCATCCCTCTCCTACGCAAACTCATCTCCTCAGTCTCTCCTATCCCCCCTCTTTCCTCTTTTAAAACAATGTCCACAGGCTTCATGGTTCCATTTTCATTCATGAATATAAAATATTTTGACCATATTTATGCTCATTCAGCTATGTGTTCTCTCTGCATTCACTAGCACCTGTTCCCCAACACTTGGCTTTTCTATCTTTTTTTTTTCATTTTATATAATGTACTTTTTTTATTTTGGCATCCCTGGGGCTTGAACTCAGGTGCTGTCCCTGAGTTTCTGTGCTCAGAGCTAGTGCTCTACTACTTGAGCCATAGCTCCATGCCTGATTTTTTTGGTATGTAACTGGAGATAAGAGTCTCATGGATTCTTCTAGCCCCAATGGAATGTAACTATGATCATCAGATCATAGTATAGATGAATTGTTAGGATTACAGCTCATGCCACAGGTGTTGGGCTCTGTGATGTACTTTTTTATTTTTTTAAATTGTATTATAAAGGTGATGTATAGAGGGATTACAGTTACCTAAATAAGGTAGTGAGTACATTTCTTTTCAAAGAGTGTTACCCCCTTCTATATTGTACTTTTTTGCTCCAAATCTTTGTTATTTGCTTTCTAGGTTTAAACTTATTTAGTTTTAAGAAAGAAAAAAACCATTTGTGTCCCTATCTTGGGGTTCATTTCAATTAACATCATCTATCTAGTCATATGTACATAACTTTTGACCTTTTCTGCTTGTCCCAGACATATACTAGTTCTTGCAAATAAGGGAAACCATGGGACTTATGTTTCTTTGGGCCTGGCTTACTTGACTTAATATAATTTTTTCCAAGTCTTTCCATTTCCTAGCAAATGGGGCAATTCCATTCTTCATGATGGAGGCATAGAATTCTATATTGTGTGTGTGTGTGTGTGTGTGTGTACCACATTTTCTTGATCCATTCTTCTACTGAGGGTCATCTGGGTTGGTTCCATATCTTATTTTTGGAAGAGTTGTTGATTATATATTCAGTGTTAATTTAACACAAGTCATTCAGGATGATCTGTACTTACATGGTTTCCCCCTCTTGGTTTGAGTTTCAAGGATTTTAAAGATATGAGAAAACAGGAGCACTATTACCAATAGTGTGCAAAATTTAAAGAGGTAATTTCATTTGGAGGACATTATGGTAAAATCATTTATCAAAATTGAACATGTACATCACTTTGACAATACAAAAAGACAAAAGAAAAAATGGCTGGGCGCCCATTGGCTCATGCCTGTAATCCTAGCCTCAAGAGGCTGAGATCTGAGGATCATAGTTCAAACCCAGCCCAGGCAGGAAAGGCCCCAAGACTATTATCTCCAATAAACCACTCAGAAAATTGGAACTGGCACTGTGGCTCAACAGGTAGAGTGCTAGTCTTGAACTGAAGAGCTGAGGGACAGCACCCAGGCCCAGAGTTCAAGACCCATGACTGACCAAAAAAAAAAAGTGGAAAAGAAAAAGAAAAATATGAACATGTGTATGTTTCCTGTTGGGCAATTTCTTTCTCCATGAAGACATGTGTACCAAGACATGCCTACTTAAATAAAAGGGCTGTTTATGTACTGATATAATTAAGTGAAAAGATCCTCAAAAAGTTAGAAACATATTTATATGCAAAGGAAAGCATAAAGGTCTACTTGTATCATTTATATAAGAATGGGCGCACATGTGTATCAGATATGATACAAATAATTCCTTTGTTTTAAACATTCTATATATCTATAATATATATAGCACCTTGTATATATATGAAGAATGAATAAATATCATAATATTATATAAAAGAAATGCATTCTATTTTATAATATATGAAATCTGTGATTAGGACTGGGGATCAAAGAGTCATTTTAATACTTTTCCTCAATTTTAAAATATATGTAATATTTTTATTTTATCCAACTACTACATTTCATTAAATCTGAGATTCTGAATATTCTTCATCCTAGAAGGTTTTCAGTCATCTCAAATCTTTCACCTACACAACTGGTAGTTTTCAGTGATTATTATATCCCAAAGAAATTTACTTAAAAATAACATCAAAATATTTATGTAAATTGTCAAGAATACTAAGAAATAATAAATTACATTTATTTCAAGTAATTCTCAGGTTAAATAGAAATACAATTATTAAAAATATCCATACTCATTATGTAAAATTAAAATTGTTGATATTTATAATTTTAGATAATTATAGTTGATAACGTATGTAAAGAATTATAAGATGGATTTGCAAACTGTCACAACATTCTGCACATTTTAAATATATTCTGAGATTTTAAATATATTTAATCTAGCTATTCCCAGGCCAAGCAAAACATAAATGCACACAAAGACTTTTATGGAAGAATTATGTCACATATTTATTGAAATGAAATGGGCAATCATATTTTATCCTTAACAAAATTAAATGTGAGCTAAAATTGTTGTCAGTAGGCATTTAATAGATCAGGAATAATAGCAAAAATTTGTTTTCAAGTAGTATTCAATAAGCACAGTGATTCATGCCTATAAATCCCAGTTACTCTGCAACCAGAGGTGGAAAGATCAGAGTTCAAAACCAACAAGAACTGGGCACATGTGTCTATTCAGGAAGCTGAGATCTGAGGATCATGATTTGAAGCTATTCCAGGCAGCAACGTCCGTGTAACTCTTATCTCCAATTAACCAGCAAAAAGCTGGAAGTGACAACAGGCAATACACCAAAGGAAAAAAAAGAACGAAAACAAAAGAAATGATTTCACAGAGTACATTAAAACAACTACAACAAAAACAAACAAACAAAACCCTCTTGTTTCCTGCTGTCACTGTATTTTATTCTGGTACCCTGTGTCTTGTATATGTGCTTATCTGACTTAGGGTAGGGAAGGGAAGGGGAATAACAACAAGGGGAGACAAAGGACAAATGGTGAACCAATGCAACAGTGATACTTACAAGATATTATGTTGGACATGAATTTTACAACTTCAGCAGGGGGGTGGATTGGGAGGAGACAAAGTGGGAGAAAAATGAGGGAGGGTAACAATGTTCAATAAGAAAAGTACTTATTACCTTATGCATCTTCAACCTCTCTGTCCATTACGTTTACAATTAAATTCAATTTTTGAAAAAGCTAGAAGTGGAAGAGTAGTAGAGCATTAGCCTTGAAAAAAGCAAAAACAAAAAAACCTCAAGGACAGGCCCTGAGGTCAAGCTCTAGTATCTCTCTCTCTCTCTGCCTCTCTCTGTTTCTATCTCTGTCTCTGTCTCTGTCTCCCTCTCTCTCTCTCTCTCTCACACACACACACACACACAAGCTAACAAGGGCAAAAGCATGAGATCGTGCCTGAAAAACAAATGAAAAAATTGTGAGCATGGCTCAAGTTTTAGAGCACCTGCCTGTATTCAATCTTCTAATAATCATTTAAAAAGAGGGAGGAGATTAATAGCCTGGAGAAAAATCCATGACAAAATTCCAAATGAAAAATTAGAAAATGAAGTTAAATCTACATTATGATTTCATATTTGAAAAAAATTCAATCCTATATGATATATATCATGTATATGCATATGTATGGATATATACATATCCCCATATATACAAAAATATATCTTAAGTAATAAAATCTAAATTATATATTATATGTATGCAAAGTAAAATATTGGAAAAAATAACTCAACTATTCCAGGTTTATTTGGATTAAATATTTGTTTCTCCCTTATAATTATCCTGTATAACATAGACACTAAGCCATTGTACTGCCATTACAATCTTCTGTAATTACCTTGACTTTGGTGGACTCTACAATAGGATTTCTTCTCTTGGCTTCCACATATTCCTCTGCTACTTTCCTCAATTTTGAGAATTTATTTTCTCTCTCGTTCAGAACTATATATTCACAGCTGTACTTTCTCTTTGGTATAAAAACTTCATACTCAGAAATGTAGAGTCTGATCAGGGTCAGTAAACCAAGTGTTCTCTGCTTGTTCTCACTTTTATAGACCTCCCTGCTTTTATGAGTTCTGCTGACATGTTTTAAATACTATGTTCAGTGTCATTTCCCATACTGGCCCCTTTCACACCTGCTCACCATCTGATGCATTTTGAGGTTTGTTCTCTTTGCAGCTTAGTGCTTGCCTATTTCTGTGCTTATTATAAAGAAGCTGTGAGATCACCTTCTCTGTACCAAAGAGGAATTTGCATCTCAATGGTATGATGGGAACAGGAAAAAACATTACTTTAAAGCAAAAAAGACCTTAAGAGTTATCTTAAACAAAAAAAAAATCAGCCTCCTTTCTCTAGATTTACTCCCAAGGTCACTCACTCCATACAGCTATAGCAGACCCTAAAGAACTAAAGTTAATAAGCAGAAAAGACTGACTTTAGAAACCTATTTCTAATATATTTTAATGTCGTGTTGATTTATGTATGAATTTTGTTAAATGAAGTTAATTAACAAAAGAAAAATAAATCATATAATACTTATTCTAGAGACAGCTTCAATTAATATTGTTTTTTTT
>NW_012267325.1:7726052-7742453 GCF_000151885.1 Dipodomys ordii
TTTCTTTGGGCCTGGCTTACTTCACTTAATATAATTTTTTCCAAGTTTTTCCATTTCCTAACAAATGGGGCAATGTCATTCTTTGTGATGGAGGCATAGAATTCCATTGTGTATATTTGTGTGTTTGTATATGTATATAAGGAATATATTAAATAGTTCTTTAGCCAGTGTTGGTGGCTCATGTCAGGAATCCTAACTGCTAAAGAGGCTGATATCTAGGGATTGTGGTTCGAAGTTAGCCCAGCAGGAAAGTTCATGAGATTCTCTTTTTTAAAAAAGCTAGAAATGGACCTGTTACCCAAGTGGTAGAGCACTAGCCTGGAGCATAAAAGCTCAGGGATAGTGGCCAGAGCCTGAGTTCAAGCCCAGGATTGGCATTAACTCAATCAATACAGAAAATTTATAATCGCTAATATGTAGATCAGGATGTTTAAGTAAGACATACAAAAGTCACTAGAAAGGAAAGCAAATTATTGTTTTTCTCTGGCATATATAAATTATTAACACACTGCTTTAATTCTTTGGGGACACTATTAAGTAAAATGAGAGTAACTTGAACAAGTGACTCCACGCCTCTCTATCTGGTAGTGGTATGACTATTCATTGACTACCTGGAAGCAGCACATATAGGTTGACATCTGAGTAAGCCAAACAGGATGGTGTACAATGTTGTCATGCTACCAAGAATGCTATTCAATTTAAAACTGATAAAAATTGTTTATTTCTAGTGTCTGCCATTTAATATTTTTGGGTAAAATCTGATTATAGATGACTGAAGTGATAAAAGTAAAACTCTTGGGGAAAGAAACAGTACTGTAGTTCAATTATTTTATATTACTAAATCCATGGAATTATTAAGGTCACATATCTGTGTGTTATAAATATAATTGAGTCAAGTGCCAGTGTCTCATATTTGTAATCCTAACTACCCAGGAGAACAGAGCTACTGAGAACTGAGGAGTGTGACTCGAAGCCAACAAGGACAGGAAAGGCCATGAGACTTATCTCCAATTAATAACCAAAAAAAACAGAGTAGAGCACAAATCTTGAACAAAAAAGCTCTGGGTCCAGCCCCCAAGTTCAAGGAAGGAAGGAAGGAAGGAAGGCAGGAAGGCAGGCAGGAAAGGAGGGAGGGAGGGAGGGAGGGAAAGAGGGAGGGAAGGAGGAAGGGAAGAAAGAAAGAGAAATTAAATTTGATGGTATACACCTAAAATCAAAAACAGTCATTCAGTTCAAAAAGGCACAAAATATTGCTATCCTTATCTTAAAACAGGATACATTGTAACATTTAAGTTTATCTTTATTTTGTTGTTTTGTTTTTTTGTTTTGTTTTGTTTTTTTTCAGTCATAGGGTTTGTACTCTGGACCAGGGCTTTGTCCCTCAGCTCTTCAGCTCAAGGCAGTGTGCTACCACTTGAGCCAAAGCACTATTTCCGGTTTTCTAGTGGTTAACTGGAGATTAGAGTCTCATGGACTTTCCTGCCCAGGCTGGCTTTGAACAGTGATCCTCAGATTTCATCTTCCTGAATAGCTGGGATTACAGGTGTAAGCCTCCTGCACCCAGGTAAGTTTATCATTTTAATGTCTATACAGTGACTTCAAGTTTATTACACAGTTTTATGATTTTTACATAAAGACATGGAAACTTACACATAGTCAAGTAACAGAACATTTTCTGTTGCCTTCCAAAATTCTTCATGCTATCTATGCCCTTCCTCTCATTTCCTTCCTCTCCATTGTAGATTTTTCATCCCCAATAGCCTTAACCCCTAGCAACTGGTCCATCCCAAGAACTTTCTTTTTTTAAAATGTCAAATTAACATACTCATCATTAATCTTTTGACTGGTTGGTTTATTTTTTGGTTCTGGGAAACATAGCTAGAGGTTATATATGCTAGACAGATGCTCTACCATTGAGTTACATCCCTAGCCAAAACAAAAGACCCTTTTGAGCCTAGCTTTTTCCATTTGGCATAAAGTATTAGAGAATAGTCATGTAATAGCATAAACCAGTAGTTCATATTTATTGGTGAAAACAATTCCACTATATAAAGATACAATGGGTCTTTCATGTACTGATCATCCATTGGACATTTCAGTTGTTTCCAGTTTTTGAGATTGTTAATAAAAATTATTAGAAATATTGCATAGGTTTTTGCAGACATTTGCCATAAATTATTCTTGACTATATAATAAAACTGTAGGAGCCCAGCGCTGGTGGCTCACGCCTGTAATCCTACCTACTCTGAGGATCGTTGTTCAAAGCCAGCCCAAGCAGGCAAGTCTGTGAAACTCTTATCTCCAATAAAATACCAAAAACCAGAATTAGAAACAATACCAAGTGGTAGAGCACTAGCCTTGAGCTGAAGAGCTGAGGGACAGCGCTCAGGCCCAGAGTTCAAGCCCCATGACTGACAAAAATAAATAAATAACAAACAAACAAACTAGGCTTCACATCATGAGAAATTGCCAAAAGTTGCTGGGCACAGTAATTGGGATCTGCTTTGGAACTAATGATCAGAAACATCATAGCACAAATCAGTCTGGTAAAAACTTTTCCCTGGCTTCATCTCAACCAATAAACAGGGCACTGAATTACATGTCTCTTTATTAGAGCATGAGACTCTATCTGAAAATAAAATTAGTAAAGCAAAGATGTTGACACTGTGGCTCATGTAGTTGAACTCATGATCAGGGATGACAAAGTCCAGAGTACAAATCCCTGTACTGCCAAAATAATGATGATGATGGTGATGATGATGATGATGATGATAAATGCCAAAATAGTTCCTAAATGGGTTTCCAAGTACATTTGCCATAGCAGTATATGAAAGTTTTTGTGGCTATGCATCCTTGCAAACACATAACATTAAAAATAGTACATGTTCTAGTGGATGGATAATGGTATCTTGCTTTAGTTTTAATTTATATTTGCAACTAATTAATTGCTAATAATGCTATCTCTTCATGTAATTACAATGTTAAGGAATTTCTCTTCTATGACTAGTTTGATGAGTATTTGGAGTTTTACCATGAATGAATGCTGATTTTTTTTCATGTTTCTTTACATCATCTTTTTCACTTCTTTGCTTCAAGGGGTTGAAATAGTGAATTAAACTTAATTTTTGAATGTTAAAACAATTGTGTATCTGGGTAAAAACAGCACTTAGTCAAGATTTGCTAATATTATTTCTTGGAGAATTTTTTTCATGTTTACTCAGGAGGGCCATTCATCAGCAGTGCCTTTATATTATCTCTTGTACTTACTTTTGCAGTACTGGGGTTGAACTCTGGTTCTTACACTTGCTGGGTAGGTGCTCTACCACTTGATCCACACTCTAGCTCTTTTTGTACAATGGTTATCTTTGAGGTTAGGCATCCCCTTAGCTCTGGTGGCCCTGGACTTCAGTCCTCCCAAACATGCTTTCCCACTGCATTGGGCTCAGCCATTGTGTTTCCCTTCTAGCTGGGATAACAGGCACACACCAGAGTGCCTAGCTAATAGTAGACAATAGTCTTTCAAACTTTTACACTTAGGCTGGCGTTGAACTGTCCCCTCCACTCCGCCCACTGTCTTCACTCTACAAATAGCTAGCATTAGTGGCTTAAGCCACCTCACCAGTTTAAATTTTAGACATATGCTTCTCCAATAATACACTAGGTTTTATTTCTTCGATTAGTTAATGCCACAATAACAAACAAAACTTCAAACTCTCGTGGTTTTTTCCTTAAAAAAAGCTTTATTTTTACAAAGGAAAATATTTTATTAATGCTTTTTTATTGTGAAAATATGATACAGAGGCATTACAATTACATGATCAAGGTAATGAGTCCATTTCTTATCAAGCATTGTTGCCTCCTCCTTTGTTTCCCCTTCCCATCCTCCCCACCCCCACCCCTCAGCCAAAGTTGTAAAGTTTGTTTTTCAACATAACATCTTGTACATCTCATTGTTGCAATGGGTCCACCTGTATCCCTATTTAAACAATTTGTTTTTTCCCTTCCCCTCCACAAATTATACCCACATCAAATACAGTGATAACAGGGGTTATACCGTGGGGGAGGGACATACAAAGTAACAAGGAAATCATCTTATAAATACATTAGAAACAATAGCAAGAAAGAAAAACCATTTGAATCCTTATCTTGGGGTTCATTTCACCTAACATCAGTTTATCTGACCTTTTCTGTTTGTCTCAGACATATACTAGTTATTGCAAATAAGGGAAACCATGGAACCTATGCTTCTTTGCACCTGCCTTACTTCACTTAATATAATTTTTTCCAAGCCTTTCCATTTCCTAACAAATAGGCAATGTCATTCTGATGGAGGCATGGAATTCCATTGTGTATATATTCCACATTTTCTTGATCTATTCACCTACTCAGGGACATCTTGGTTGGTTCCATATCTTAGCTATGGTAAATAATACTGCAATAAACATAGTTGTGCTGGTAGCTTTAGGATGGTCTTGTTTGTGATGATTTGGGTAAATGCCCAAAAGTGAGATTGCTGAGTCATAGGGGAGCTCTATATGGAGTCTTTTGAGGAACCTCCATACTGCTTTCCAAAGTGATTGAACAAGTTTACACTCCCACCAATGATACACAGTAAGGTTCCCTTCTGTCCACATCCCCTCCAGCATCTGTTGTTATTAAAGTTCTTGATTATTGCCATTCTAACTGGGGTGAGGTGGTATCTCAATGTTGTTTTGATTTGCATTTCTTTTATGGCTAGGGAGGTTGAGCATTTCTTCATGTGTCTATTGGCCATCCTTCTTTCCTCTTCAGAGAAGTTTCCCCGTAAGTCTTTAGCCCACTTATTTATTGGGCAGTTGTTTCTTTGAGTATTTGTTGTTGGGGGATTTAGTATTAAGACTCAAGAGAAATTCCCTTTCCTGTGGTACCTCAGCAATCAGGCTGCTATCAACATTGTCATGCATTGTTCTGAATATGAAAGCTCTACAGTATCTATGCAGGGGAAGGATGATAAAAGCATGTCACATAAAAATTTTAGAAGAAACTGAAAGAGATAAAGAAAGAGAGTGAGAGAGAGAGAGACATTACTATCTAGGCAAAGAAATCTTAAAAATCTGCTGATTAAAACCAACTTGTATTAAAGGAACAAACTGTTATAGGGCTTGATTCTATCTGAAATTTAAATGTACTATAATTAGTAAATCATACAGATCCATGCAGGAACCAGGACAATCATATGATTATTATGGAAAAAGAAATATTATTGCAATAGAGGCTTACACATGTATGAGAGGATCCAGACGGATTTGAAATGTACAGTCAGAAAATCAGTTATATTACAAACAATTCTACCTTAAGTGGTAACATGTGAGGTCTTGCAAGGAAAATGGGAAAACCAGAGGTATTTACTTGCTGGAATAGAGCTTCAAGAGTTATTGATGTGAAAAGCTAATGACTCCATTCCTAGAGGATAGACCTGGATTGCTGTTGATCCTAAAGGTCAATAAAAGAAGATGATCATGGAGAGTGAAGCTTGGAGCCAACCAGGAGCCTAGAGACCTGCTTTTATTGTTATTTCCTGCATCTAATTAAAAAGCCCTTCAGAAAAGAGATGTCAGCCCCTCTATTCCTGCCTTGAAATATAATGTGAATTTCTCTTTACACTAACTTTAACTCAAAGTCCTACAGCTGGAATTTTTTGAAAGTAGTACCCAGTTAGCTAACATTGACATCATAAACCATAAATATGACCTCCCATTTTTTTTTTGCCAGTCCTGGTGCTTGAACTCTGGGCCTGGGCACTGTCCCTGAGCTTCTTTTGCTCAAAGTTAGTGCTCTACCACTTGAGCCACAGCACCACTTCTGGCTTTTTCTGCTTATATGGTGCTGAGGAATCGAACCCAGTGCCTTATACATGCAAGGCAAGCACTCTACCACTGAACCACCTTCCCAGCCCTACCTCCCAATTTTTTACATGGCATTGGCTAGAATTGAAAAGCACCACTTCTTTGTTTTATAATCCATTGGATAAAAATCAATCATAAGACCTCATCTAACTCTTAAGGATCTGGAAAATAAGGAAATGAAGATGAATATTCATTCAGCAAATATTACTGCCGATATGTATTATATCAAGAGGAAACACACATCACAGTTTATAAAACTTTAAATAAGTTGACTGTGATTTGTAAACAAAATATTTTGGTTTGTTTTAATAAAATTTTTAAGTGAGGATTACAGCTATTGTTAATGTCATGAGGATATTTTCTCTAAGTCTGAAAGTTTATGGTTTCACTCAGCCTGTTTTTTAGACAGCTTCTCCATAGAGAAATCTTCTCTCTTCACCCCTCTTGTGCTTTTCTTAGCCTTATGTAGTGTGAGTAATATTAAAGTCATTTTCAGCACTGAGATTTCTTATTGCAGCATTGATGAGGCCTTGGAATGTTCTTTCAACTACCTTTTTTTGATGGGTGGAGATCAGTAAAGAGAAAAATTAAAATGGAAGATTAAGAAAACATTGCAAATTAGGAAACTAATAATCTGATTCATTATGTATTTCTGTGGCAAATTTGATGTTACCTGAAGTGGAAATATGAACCTTAGCAAATGTATCCTTTGACTGTCTTTTATAATGATGTTGTAAGTGAGTCCTGGGAATAAAAGGAACAAAGGTAGTTAGTTGTCCATGAGACAACTACTTTTAAAACTCCTTTTTAATTAAAAAAGAGATTCAGAAAGAAAAAATATTTAGGTCTAGTAATATTTAAGAAAGCAGGAAAGGGGACAAAGAGTTGAAATTTTCTTTTTTGAAAAGCTTTCCATTAAAAAAAAGAGTACATGAGAGCTGGGCGCTGGTGGCTCACGCCTGTAATCCTAGCTACGCAGGAAGCTGAGATCTGAGGATCGCGGTTCAAAGCCAGCCCGGGCAGGAGAGACTGTGAGACTCCTATCTCCAATAAACCACCAGAAAAAACCGGAAGTGGCGCTGTAGCTCAAGTGGTAGAGCGCTCGCCTTGAGCTGAAGAGCTGAGGGACAGCGCCCAGGCCCAGAGTACAAGCCCCACGACCGACAAAAATAAAAAATGAAAAAAGAGTACATGAGAAGAAGAGCAGATTGAATAAAAAAAAAACATGATCCATCCAATATTTGCATTCTGTTTTGGATTAATTTTGAATTGATTAAAACTTCCACTAATTATGATATATGTCTTTTAATATATTACTTGTGTGATATATTTATTGAATAATAAAAGCTATGAATCGCTGATCTTAGATATAAGAATTCAGATACAGACATTTGTACAAAATAACATACCTTTAGATATAAAGAAATGTCAAGAATGTCATAAAGGCCATCTAGTTAATTTATAATAGAAAATAATAGCCCTATTGCAAAAGGGGGGCGAGGAGGAGAAGGAGGAGGAGGAGGAGGAGGAGGCGGCAGCACAGTCCCAAGCATAGAGTCTTTCTTTCCTCCACTACTTCTTGAAAAAATAATGAAAAAAATTAAAGGAGGGAAGGTAGGAAGTGAGGACCTTGGGTATATTGGCCCTTTTCCACCTCAAAAGTACATGAGAATCTTCTGACTTATAGACAAAACTCTGGCTATAGTGAAAATAATTAAATTACTAATTTGAAATTTTTTTAAAATTGAGACCAACACATGTGCCTGGATAAAATCTATTGTTAGAAGTACTAGCTTTTCATTTCTATCAATGTGATAGAAAAAAGAGACACTGTGATGAGCAATTTATATGGAGGAAAAGAGATCCCAGTCCATGCTAACTTGGCTCCATAGCTTTGCAACAGCTGGGAAGCAGAGAAAAGCAAAAAGAGATCAGAATCCCAATAATCCTCAGGACACATCCTCAATGACCTAATTTCTTTCTAGATAGGCCCTTACCTTCTAAAGCATCTACCTTCTATTAATGCTGCCACAGGCACTGTACAGAACTTCAATATGTTGGCATTTGAGGGTCATTTGTTCAAACAAAGCAGATATCAAGTTGTCAGTCTGCACAAAATACTGTGGACTGAGATCTATAAATATCTCTTGATGTAAGAGGCAAAGACATTTTATGGTCTCTATGTGAACATTCATGTACATTTCCACATTTTCCGGCTCCTTGCAGCTTGTGTTGTCACATGACTGATTTTGTCTAATTGGCTATGAGTAAAACCATGTCACATAAAAACTGAAGATGAAACTTAAGGAGATAGAGAGAGAGAGACTTGTTAACATCTACGCAAAGAAAACTTTTAAAGATCTGCTAAATTAATCCCAACTTGTATTAAAGGAACAAAGTATTATAGGGCTTGAGTCTATCTGAAATTAAAAATTACTATAATTACAACAACATGGATTATTTCCTCTGAGAATTACTTCTTTAATATATTAAACTAAAGATAGGGTAACATTAAAGAAACATCATTGCTGAAAATTGCTGATCTTCTTAGCTATAGTACTTCATTAGCCACCTGATCACTAGGGTGGCCTGGATTGGAAATTAGATTATAGGAAATCAACGTGACAAAATTATTACACATATATCTACAATATATCATATATGTATGTGTACAATGCCATTAAAAATCTCTTCATATAATTAATGCAATTAATGACTGTACAAATATCCTTTTAAAATTAACAATGACAGGGCTGAGAAGGTGGTACAGTGGTGGAGTGCTTGCCTTGCATGCGTGAGGCCCTGGGTTTGATTCCTCAGGACCACATAAGCAGAAAAAGATGGAAGTGGTGCTATGGCTGAAGTGGTAGAGTGCTATCCTTGAGCTGAAGAGCTGAGGGACAGCACCCAGACTCAGAGTTCAGGCCCCAGGACCAACAAAAAAAAAATTAACAATGACATTGATAAAAATGAACTAAGCAACTCAAGGGCAGAGATGGGAGGGAGGGCATGAGAAGGAAAGAGAGAACAGCCGGCACTAAGCAAAGGGAAAGAAATGAACGTATCACTGATTTGGAAGAAATAGTTGTATTGTGAAAGTTTATAGAATTCACAAACTTTATAGACCACGATAATGACAATTGCCTTGTGAAAGTTAAAATGTGTTTGTGACTTTAAGTATCACTGTCCCACAATGCTGTGAGATTTATGTAATCACTTAATCTCAGTAAAAGTTATTTTAAAAAATAAAATCAAATTAACAATGAAAAAATGAATGCCAGGAGAATGAATTTGAGGAGCAGGTCTAGAAGGAAAGGAAGAAGAAACCAAGAGACTGAATGAGGGTCAATATGGTCAAAGTAAATAAAATAATAAAACCTGATAAAATTGTTTTAAGAAAGGGAGAATGACAAAAGGGGTAGGTTTGATTGCAGTATTCTATATGCAGATGTGAAACTATCACAGTCAAACTCACCTTGCATAACTCATAAATGCTAATAAAAATCTTTGAAATGGTTTAGAACTTAGTCCTGACTCTGTCTAGCTATGTGACTTTGCAAAATGTTAATTTCTCTACATCTTTTTTTTTTGCCATGAGCAAAATGAGGTATTTTGATGAAATGGCTTTTATAGCATCATACTGAATAGAAACATAATAGAGTGATACACTAATTTTATAATTTCAATACTTAGAATGTAGAAAGCAAAAGGAATGTGGATAAAATTGATTTTAAAATATATTTTATCTAAACACTATATCCAAAAGAGAATGACTTCAATGTGTAACAAATATTTAAAGTTACCAATGAAATATGTTATATTCTTCAAGCTACTTTGTGTATTGTACTTACATCTGATTTGAAGGCAAAATTCAATTGGAACTACTTGAACTGTATTTAGATTAATATAATTTCCAGTAGAAAATTAGTTTCACATGCTAAGTTGATTCAAATACACTGAACATTTTCTAATAACTGAATAAGATGTCAGGGTTTAAATATAAATTATTATAAAAATAAAATAGGAGTTGTGTCACATTCACCACATCCTGGGTTCTCTGAGTCTTTATGGAGATATTAACAGTTCTAGTGGATGAGATATGGAGTACAATGCATCATTCACTTCAGCTTTTGGTTTTATCTCAATAATAGTAGTAGTCACAGTCATAGACAGAGAAAGGTGGTAATTTTCAATGAATTATAGTACAAATATCTAACATAAGATTAATTCACTTAAAATTTTAAGCAAAAAAAAGTATTATTTTTAACTATAGGCACAATGTTTAGAGTAGATCTCCAGCTATTCCTCTTGCCTAACTGAAACTTTATGAACTTAATATTAACTCCTCATTTCTTCTCACTCCAGCCATTGGTAGCTACTATAGTATATTGTTTCTATGGGTTTGATAATTTTATATATCTTATCCTAGTGGTCCTTTGTAGTTTATTTTACTTAGCATGATGTCCTGCAGGCTCATTCATGGTGTTATATGTAATAGGTTTTCTTCATTTTAAATGTGAAAAATATTCCACTCCATGCCCATACTACATTTTTTATTAATTCATCCAGTTATGAACATATAGGTTATTCACATAGCATGACTGACAGTGTAAATTATAAATAGATAGTGAATAATAAAATAATTATGTAGTAAGATCATTATTTTTATATATTTCTGGAAGTGATATTACCGGATTATATGGTATTTGTAGTCTATTATTTTTGTAGAATCTTCACACATTTTCTAGAGTAGATGCAACATTTACCTTCCCACTAAGAGTACGCAAGAAGTATTCAATGTCATTACAATTTGACCAATACATGTTATTTTTTTGGTTTAATGACATATGTCTTAAGAGATGTGAGGTGGGCCGGAAGCCAGTGGCTCCCGCCTGTAATCCTAGCTACTCAGGAGACTGAGATCTGAGGATCACGGTTCAAAGCCAGCCTGGGTAGGAAAGTCCGTGAGACTCTTATCTCCAATAAACCACTAGAAAAACCAGAAGTGGTACTGTGGTTCAAGCGGTAGAGTGCTAGCCTTGAGTTGAAAAGCCTAGGGACAGCTCCCAAGCCCCACGACTGACAAAAAAAAAAAAAAAGAGATGTGAGGTGATAACTCATTTTGACTTTGTTTTGCACATAGTGCAAATGATATTTTATGGTAGAAAACAAAAAGCTTTTCTTCTGTTGTCAGAAGCAAAGCCAGGCAAGGAGGTCGACCTTTCCTAGTTGTAGTCAATGTAGCAGTAGAAGTTGCAGCCAGAACAATGATACAAGGAAAAGAGCTAAAATGCACTCAAACCAGAAAAAGGGAAAATTTTTCTCTATTTACAGGCAGTATGATCTTATATATAGAAAACGCTGGGTCTCATAAAAATACTATTAGAACCATTAGCAAATCCAGTAAAGTGCAGGATTTTTAAAAAAGACAAATAATAATCACTTGCCGTTATAACACTGAGATTAAACTGTCTGAAAGAGAAATTAAGGAACAGTAACAATTTTAATAACATAAAATAATAAGACACTTATGAATAATTTTATCTGTAGAGAGAAAAAGATTAAACACTAAAACCTATTAAACACTGATGAAAGACATTTAAGATGCCAATTTATGGAAAGGTATCTGGTATTCATGGGGTATGTTAGATGATTAAGATATAAATGTGCTCAAAGTGATTCAATGTAGTCCCTATCAAAATATGAGCAATAATTTTCTGCAAAACAGCAAAAATCTATTTTGGAATCCATATGGAACTACCAAAGATCTCTGACAATCAAAACAAACCTAAGAAGACTATCAAAGTATTTAAAGTATATCACAAAATTAGAATAATTCTAGCAGCCTCACACCGCATAAGATTGACACCTAGGCCAATAGAATAGAATAAAGAGCCTGGATATAAACCTAAGCCAATATGCAACTAACTAATCTTCAAAAATATTCCAAAAATACACAATGGAGAAAGAAGAATCTCTACAACAGCAATTTATTAGGAAAACAGCACATTCACAGCAAAAGAATGAAACTAGATTATCTAATAGCAAACATAAAAAATTGAAAATGTTTCATGATTAAAGACTCAAATTTGAAGACTCTAGCATAAAAAACATAGAGAAAATTCCTCATGACACTGAATTTCACAATGATTACTTAGATATGATACTAAATGCATAAACAACAGAAAAGCATGGACAAATTGTGACTACATCAGAGTCACAGGCTCTATACAGCAAGGTGAACAATCAATAAAATAAAATGAAATAAGGCCTATGAAATGAGGAAAATATTTGCATACTATGTATTTGGTAAGAGTTTAATATGTACAATATAACAGAAATAACTATAATAAGTAAAGGACTGCAATGAAGATATACAAATGGAAGAATGGGATTTGAGTCTCCCTTTGTACAAATAGGCTTTGAGATGATAACATATCTCACCCATTTTAATAAAAGCCTTCCTATTGCCCACTCTGGGATCTCCTTATCCCTTTCCCCTCTCATTCCAGACTCAGTATTCAGGTCTCTTTGTGTTACCAGCTTACATTTGTGGGCACATCTTACCTGCCATTGAACCATCCAAACAACCTCCTAGAAATGCCAGACAGACCTGCTCAGAGATACATTCCATTTCTACATTCCACATGGGGAAGAGGGAGCTCCCTGTCCTCTTGTCTTACCTGCTGAGTGACTTTGTTTTCCTCCCCTGTTTGGTATAGCTGAAGGAAGCAAACGCTTCTCCCATACACTTTCTTAACCCTCCAAGGAACAGTGAGTGATAGAATGCCCAGTGACATTTGCCCTCCTGATACAATATTTAAGCTTTTCATCTTTGCTAGGTCTTAGTTCCAAAACCTTTATAAACCATGGAAATATCTGTTAGATTCCAGCTCTTTACCTATGAAATGGAAAATCAACTTTTTATTAGAAACAATACATTATTGTTGTTGTTGTTGTTGTTATTTTGGTTGGTTGTGGGGCCTGAGTGCTGTCCCTCAGCTCTTCAGCTCAAGGCTAGCGCTCTCCCACTTGAGCCACAGCACCACTTCCCATTTTCTGGTGGTTTATTGGAGATAAGAGTCTCAAGGATTTTTCCTTCCCGGCTGAACCTGGATCCTCAGATCTCAGCCTCCTGAGTCTAGGATTACAGGCATGAGCCACCAGCGTCCGGCTTGTGTTACTAATTTTTTAGCACAGTAACTGGACCTGGATAATAGACTTTTTGAAGGCAACCGAAAGCTCCCTAATTTGAATCTGTATTCCACTCGTAGTTTATATTTTTCTCTGAAAAATTATTGTCATAGATTGATTGCTTTGAGATCTGGTATTTATTGTAGTTATTGCATACTTGGTCAAATTGTTCTATGCACCTTCTTAAGATCCCATTTTATAAGATAATGGCTGTTATTTTGTAAAAGATAGTAAGTATTTCTAAGCAAGACAATTACTTTGGGTCTAATTTTTAAATGATTTTGCTTATTTACTATAGACAATTATCTCCTGCTCTATCTTAAAAAGAACACAAAAGCTAAATTTCATTAGAAGAAAAACCAGTATTTCCTCCCAGGCATTATCCAAAACAATGCATGTCCCTGAGCCATCTCTGGGAAATTCTGTTTCACTGGCCCCTAGGTAGGATTTTGGAGAGAATTATTTGAAAAAATTCCAGAAGTAATTATGATGTGCATCTCTGATGAACACAAGTTGCATTAAATCAAGGCAGGAGAGCAAGAGCTATTACTAAGCTTAGCAGGTTTCTCAGTATCATTCTTGATTCTTAGACATTTGTGCACAGTTTCATAGAGATGAGAATAGAATTTTAATTGAGGTTATATTTCCATGGGAACAAGAAACCTGGTGCTCCTTCACATTCACAGACATCTGTAAAAAGGTATCTTATTGTTCACTCCAAACTACTGCAATGCAGTGCACACGACTGACGCTAATTTGCTGCTTCACAATGCCCATAATAGAATAAAGCTGGAACATTAGCAATGGCAGAAAGTGGTGTGCTTGTATAAGATTTTTCAATTCCAGGGATTATCCTCAAGGACAAAGAATGTAGGGTTGATGACCACATCTCTGATTTTATAAATCAAAAATTAAAATGGGTGGTGAGTTATGACTTTGCCTAAAGTCACACAGCTGAATGATTTCTTTTTCTTTCTTTTTAATATTGCATATAATTAGTTCCTATTTTTCTTGCAGTGCAAAGACAGGAATACATTTTACCAAAGGTAGCAAAAAGAAAAATTGTCATCAAAGCACAATAGAACTGTCTACAAACTGCAAATATGCCAGGATATTTATTGTACTCTGCAGGTTATGATACTTTTCTCTGTTTTATACAAATCCTCTAATTAGAATCTTCAGTAACTTGTGGAATGTAAGGCACAAACTATACTTTTTCTGTCTCTCTCTAGTCCTTCAGAAGGAAAACTTCACTACTCACTCCAGAGTAAGAAGAAAACAATATTTTGTATTATTTTATTTCTAAGTAATATGTGTGAAACCTGTAAAATGCACATAATGGAATATTTGTGTTTAAGGTCCAATTTTATTTTTATACAGTTTTTGTAGATATTCAGATAAAATTCTTGTTAGTGAGTAAAATAAACACAGTTGTTAATATCTCCTTTTTCTTTCTGTTTACTCTTTTTACTTAATATTGAAAACATTCAACTAGAATTTATATGCTATGTATAGTTATAAAATTATAACAAACATCTGTGAAACCACAATTGGTTAAAGAAATAAAAATTTTTCACTATCTTTGAATAATATTCTTTGATCTTTTTTATTGTAGTATCCTTTAGAAATAGCAAATATATTCTGAAATGAATAAAATGAGTATATAAGATAAATTTAACATGTTTCTTCAATAAACTAAGCATTTCTTATCTAAATATCTTGCTTGATTGATTCAGAATCGGAAAGTACAGACATTTGATATCTAGAAGGAGCTTTAATGGAAATTTAACACTATGGAAAGAAAAGTCAACTGTCGATCAAAGGAGTTTAACAAATAGATCAAAGTCATATAGTAGTTTATAAACTGTATGGATGCTTAAGCCCAGATTTTCTACTTCTTAGTTTGTTATTAGGGAGAACTGATGTACAGTACTGCTAACAGGAAGTGTAAAATCTTGTGTGTTTCATATGCCTATTAAATCCTATCTAATAGTATTTCCTCTGGAACTTTGAGAAATAAATAAATGTGAGTTACTAAGTAAGGAAAAAGACACACTTGTCTACTTTTTAAAGTTTCCTTTAAGATTTCAAACCAGATAGCAGGCACAGACCATATCCTTAAGTAGACATAACCTTAATTTTATTTTTCAATATGGCAACATTTTCCTAAATTTTACAAGAAAGCTATGAATCAGAACATGAAAAGTGTCAATGGGAGAGTCATTTAGGAAGTAACCAGGCAGACATTTCAGGACCAGATTACTTATTTATCTCACATCCAGTGACTAAAAGGCAGATCTGGGCACCATATGATAACTAGATCCATGGTAATTTCTGAGAAGAATTTCCTACTTTTCACCACCAGAGTCCTGATGACAAGCAAGGACTCTAGAGACTGAAGAGTCATCAGGGCAGTTCAAAGCCTTCAGAAGTTAGAATATCTTACCATAGACATCAATATGAGACAGATGGTGGAACTATTTTCATTTTGTTTCTTTTTTTCTTTTTCAGTCATAACAACTTTAATGCTTTCTCAGCAGTACTGACAGTACTAGAGGAATCTGGTATAGAAAATATATACAAGCTAAGCAAAGTCCTAAATTTCCCATGTTTATTGGGAATAAAGCTGTCTACCCTACGGTTTCCTCTTTCTAGCAGAGTCGCTGTCATGAGTTGGGTTGTTTTATCTTTTTTCTGAAATCTTATAAACATGGTCTCCATTCAAAGGTAACAAAAATATGGAAATGTTATATACTTTGCTCCAAGTCACAGAGCCAAAACTGGCAGAAAGGGGTTTAAATCTACATCAATATTTTTCAAATCCTGCCCTTCAATGTCAATTGGCATTTGAAATCAATTATGTGGAATCTCTCAATTGATTGAAATCAATTATACATTTTATATTGTATACCAATGCGTAGTTTTACTCAATAATCTTTCATCATCCAAAGATGAAAAATTTGTCAAAATGAAACCTTAGACAAACACATATACTGGTGTGATTCTTTGGAAAACAAAATATGTTACTTAAGCAATAAGGGATTTTGCCTTTCCTATCTGTAATACTTTGGTGGGAACCAAAGTTAATTTTTATGATTTTATTCCACTTCACTGTAAATTAAATGTTTAATCTTATAATTATTGGGGCTTATTTCCTCCAAGGGTACTTACTTAAACAAATAGTACATAATATACCTTTGTGAATATAGTTCCTGGCTCTTTTTTTTTTTTTTTGTCAGTTGTGGGGCTTGAACTCTGGGCCTGGGCGCAGTCCCTGAGCAATTCAGCTCAAGGCTAGCACTCTACCACTTAAGCCACAGCA
>NW_012267325.1:7742503-7767482 GCF_000151885.1 Dipodomys ordii
TCCCTGAGCAATTCAGCTCAAGGCTAGCACTCTACCACTTAAGCCACAGCACCACTTCCAGTTTTTTGGTGGTTTATTGGAGATAAGAGTCTCATGGACTTTCCTGCCCAGATTGGATTTGTATCTTCAGATCTCTGCCTCCTGAGTAGCTAGGAATATAGGTATGAGCCACTGGATACTACCTATTAAGTAACCTACATATGAAAGTTTCTATGCACTGTCCACACATTAAATTTTATGGAAATTGTATAGAATACTTTCAAGTTAAATTCATGATTTTAACTTGTGGATGGAATTTTGTCCAAATAATGAAGAAAATAAAAATCAAAGTTACAGAGTTTTAATTTGAAAGAGAATACACAATCTGTACTATATAATCTCTTAAAATACACATCTTACTTCCAGCTACATCTACATTGAATTGATGTTGCCTTGCAATCATGCCAGACAAAAAATGTTACTTTCAAAGCTGAAGGTAAAAGGTGACTCATATTTAATCAACTGTGTAGATCATAATGAGGTGCTCTAACCAACTATGTTAAGAGTGCATTATCAAACCAAGGCATAAACTGAGCGCTGGTGGCTCACACTTCTAATCCTAGCTACTGAGGAGGCTGAGATCTGAGGAACATGATTTGAAGCTAGCCTAGGCAGGAAAGTCCATGAACTACTTATCTCCAATTAACCACCAGAAAACCATAAGCGGCACTGTGCCTCAAAGTATTAGAGGGCAAGCCTTGAGCAAAAGAGCTCAGGGACAGTGCCCAGTCCAAGGCTTCAAACCCCATGATAGACAAAAACAAAAACAAACAAAAAAACCCCACACAAACAGAAACAAGAGTAAAAACAAAAAAAACCCTAAGACATAAAAATATTATTACTTGCATGGAATTAATAGGTATGAAGATTGTAAAATCAAAGTCAATACTGAACATTGAATTTTTATTCTTTTACTCATGTGAAATTTTGATTAATGTATAATAGGTTGGGAATTGAAAGAAGCAGGAGAATGGAAAATATAGAAATGACTTCTTTCTTTTTTGTTCTTTTGTAACTGGTAAGGTTCCAGGTGCCTTACTACAAAATCATGCATTCGCATTTTTTTCTTTCAACACAATGGATGATTATTCATAATACATGAGCATTTCCTGTATGAGCCTGATGATTTTCATTCTGAGCTTTTGAAAGGGTACATTTAGTTAAAAAGCTAAAAGGTTTGGTGGATTAGTGAGAGCTCAGAGCCTCTGAAAAACATGTTGAAGTGGAAGGTAATATTAATTTGGTGAGTGAAGAACAGCCTATGGGAATGCGCCATTGTTTAAGATATTCCAGCTCTAGAGAATAAAGTGTCCTGTCTCCATCCTTCTTAGTTTATGAGACTAGATAAAGATTCTAAGAATAATTTTACTTGCGATAGAGGGAATAGGGAGATGGACTTAATTGAGAACTACAGTTCTAGGTCAACAGTCCCACAGTGATTCCGCAGGTCTTCTCTGATTGATCAAGTTGTTCTATACCTTCAGGGTTGCCCAATCAGAGCATATTTCAGGTTATATATATTAAAAAAAAACCCTAGACCCAATGCCCAGGAGACAGAGACAGAGTGATCCCACAATGGACAAGGAAAGCAGACAAAAACAGAGCAGCTGATGCTTTGACGGAGATACTTCTTTGAATAAAGTCCTTCCTACTCACTCTCTGTTGTCTTGGAATTCATTTGTCAGTTTCCTGAGGCAAGAACAAAGGCAGCTCAGCGGATCTGGCAGTGGGAGCTGCAACGTGGGCAAGCACTGTCTGCTGCTGCACTGCCACCAGAAGCAGGTGTTGCCTGCCTTAGTGGGTTGCTGGCTGTAGAGCCATAAGGGCTGCCCACTGTGAGCAACAACAGAAGAAAATTCCATTTCACCAGGTCTGTAATGCCTACTTCAGCCACATCCTTCAGAAACAAACATATCATATCTACCAACCCAGATGCCCCTCAGTAGATGAATGGATCAAGAAAATGTGGCATATATACACAATGGAATTCTATGCCTCCATCAGAAAGAATGACATTGCCTCATTTTTGTTAGGAAATGGAGAGACTTGGAAAAAATTATATTAAGTGAAGTAAGCCAGGCCCAAAGAAACATAGGTCCCATGGTTTCTCTTATTTGCAATAACTAGTATATGTCTGAGTCAAGCAGAAAGGTCAGATAAGTTGATGTTAGGGAAATGAACTCTAAGATATATATTCAAATGTTTTTTTTCTTTCAGGTGATTTTTCTAACACATTTATAAGATTATTTCTTTGTTGCTTTGTATGTCCCTCCCCCATGGTATTACCCCTGCTTTCGCTGTATTTGGTGTCAGTATAATTTGTGGAGGGGAAGGGGAAAAACAAATCGTTTAAATAGGTATACAGGTGGATACATTGCAACAATGAGATGTACAAGTCGTTATGTGGAAAAACGAACTTTACAACTTTGGTGGGGAGGGAGAAGAGGATTGGGTAGGGGGAGCAGGGGTAGGATGGGAAGAAATGGGAAGGGGAAACAAAGGAGGAGGCTACAATGCTTGATAAGAAATGTACTCATTATCTTACCCATGTAACCACTCTGTACAGTATTTTCACAATAAAAAAAAGAACCACATCACGTAGAAGATTAAGAGGAATATTTCCTTTAATCTCTTTAAAATTATTTCTTTCAGTCTACTGATTTGCTGTAACTCACAAATGGAGAGGTGAACACTGGAAGTTTAAATTACTGGAGACACAGCAGCTGGTCTATCTCATCTCGTTGATTGTGAGGTCATCTCTACATGACACCAAAACATTATGAAAAAGGGAGAAAATTAAATCAACTTTTTCCTCAGTAAGCATAAATACACCAAATATTCAGTATATTTTTGTTTCCTTAGAGATTTATTTTTAGTTGAGTTATGCAATTGGATGAGCAGAGTGTAGTAAACATTTCAAACTCTGTGGCTCAAGTGGTAGAATGCTCACTTTAAGCTGAAGAGCACAGGGACAGCACTCAGACCAAGAGTTCAAGCCCCATGACCAACCAAAAAAAAAGTCCAAAGATGTGTTCTTTTGCCCATGAGATGACAAACTTAGAAATTGTTGCTAAACAAATGTTTTTATATATTTAGACATCTCAATGTAAATGAGTTACTAGAATGATTTATCAATTTCTATACTTTTTATTACAACAAATAAATACTTGAAAAAATTCAGCAGCAATGGTCATTGAGAAATAAAAAGTAATGTATAAAAAAAATCCCTAAAAGTAAAAGAATTAACCAAATTAAACACTGAGAATAGGAAGCAACTAGACTACAAAGGGATGCAGTCACAATTTGGTAATCTTATAATGTTAAGTATAAGCTTACATAATTTTTCTAAAATGGCACACCTGAATATTAACCCAAGTGAAACAAAACCCATCCTCATACAAAAGAAAATATATATCTGTACAGCTACTTACAATGACTTTTATTCATAATTACTGAAAACTAAAAGCCATCCAAATGCCCTTTATCTGGTTAGTGGATAAACAAATTCGGTATACTTATACAAAGAAATTCTCCTCAGCAAGATATAAATTACTGCAGCACTGGACAATATGGATGGTTCTTAAGTGCTTTATGCTAAGTAGGTAAAACAGATGAGTGTCTGTAAGGGACTTGGAGTTGATGCAGTGAACTGCTTGCATAGTTGTCCATTTTTAGCCACAGGATATTGTTGCTAACATCCTTACAGATACTAAATCCAGAGATATTCAAATCCTCCAGATTAGTGACATAGTATTTGTTTACTCATCTTCTTTTGTAACTCAAGTTACTATGATCCTTCCCATAGTAGCTGAAACAAGATTGTTTATGGACTCATGACAAAAAATATTGCACATGATCAACACAGAAGAAACTTAATTCTTTCTTTTTTCCAAATGGTTTGTGTCTATGGTTGGTTAAATCCCCAGATGTGGAAATTGTGGCTATTGAGGGCTGATTCTGAATTGTGGTGATGGCTACATGTTTTTTAAGTGTCATGTTTTTAAAAACTTGTAGAATTATAGAGTAAATAGTCAGTTGCTTCCCAGATGAATGCAATCTTGAATACATATGAAATGGCCTCATCTTAATTCAGCTGCTGTTAGGTTTCAACCCAGTATGTATTCAGTAATGCCTTGGATAAGAGCTCCACCCATTTGCTGACTCATTTGCACGTCTAATCTCTCCGTTCTTGGACTTGACTAAAGGATTCAGAATGCATTCTGTAACAAAATGCTGAAACAAGGACACAGGATGACACATTGCAGCAATGATACTCACAACTTAGAGAGGGGGAGAGTGAGGGAGGTGAGGAAGGGAAGAGATAGTGGGAGAACAACAAAGGAGGGAGCAAAAAGGTGACAAGAAATGTACTCATTACCTTACTCATGTAACTGTGACCCCTCTGTACAGCATCTTTACAATAAAATAAAATTTAAAAATATGAATGGGAAGTGGGGCTGTGGCTCAAGTGGTAGAGCACTAGCCTTGCTCTCAAGAGCTGAGGGACAGTACCCAGGCCCAGGCCCAAGCCCCACAACTGACCAAAATTTACATATATATATATATATATATATATATGAATGCATTCTGTTTTGCTTGGAGAAGTCTAATAGCTAAAACATGGACATATACAATTCCATTACTGGGAATACTTAGAATGTACCTAAGAATTTTTCTCAGGTCAATATTATGAAATACTAGAGTCTGATATATTGTATTGCAGTGTCAGAAATGAAAGAATAGTGGCATTTAATATTCCTGAAGTCTTTCATATTTACTGCAAAAGAAACAATCCAGATCCAGTCTTATTGACTAAAAAATAAAAAGCCTTAGGTAGTGTTGGGAATGTGGCTTAGTGGTAGAGTGCACCCCTAGCATGCATAAAGCCCTGGGATCTATTCCTCAGCACCACATATACAGAAAAGGCTGGAAGTGATGCTGTGGCTCAAGTAGTAGAGTGCTAGCCTTGAGCACAAGAAGCTCAAGGACAGTGCCCAGTCCCTGAGTTGAAGCTCTAGGACTGGCAAAAAAAAAAAAAAAAAAAAAAAGCCTTAGGTAAATTTCTACCCTCTATAAAATGAGATAAAATTGTGGAAATAAATCCATACAAAAATAGTTCAAATTACTACTTTGGAATCCCCAGGTAAACAGAAACATCATTTCCAGAGATCCATTCTTTGAAATAGAATACAATGTTTTAAGCACTTTTAAGTAACTGCTTGGGCAATTAAAGACACAGCATGATCTAAATGTCAGTAGCTTAGATTGGGGAGAAGTACTCTGAGAGCCAAGAAGACAGATTAAATGTGGAAATATGTATTCAGTCCCTTTAATAAGGCTGTATATTTAACTGCCTCTCTAATTAGAAATACACGGAACTTAATACAACTTAGACGACAGTTAACATTCCGCTGCCTACTTTCCTATAAATTATGTATAGAAAAATTTACACATCCACAACCACAAGATTGTGAGATTAAACTGTACCATGATATACATTTCATACAAAGTTATTTAATACATTCTCTTGGATCCTTCCTAATGTCTTTCTGAAATTACACTTTGCATAAACATAATTCATTCAGTTAAGTCAATTAATGTAGAGCATAAAGCAAACAAGAGTCTTAAAATACTGTTTATGGGCACCGTTTTCTGTGTTTATGACTGTAATTCTCAAAGCACAAGCTTGTAGAGCCATCACTTCCAGAATCAGGAAATGTTCTGGCAGCTGCTGTAAAGAATGCAGGATGCTTGTTTACAGCAAAGGTGTGAGCTGAATTCTAACAGATGCACTACAACCTGACAGCCCAGTCTTATTCAACAAGCACCTCATGGATGCCTATAAGAGACTGTTGCTCTTCCCTCCTACAAACACAAAAGTTCCTGTTGATACTTTGGAGGCACACTACAATAGATTCCTATATATGTGATTAGGAAATAGTGGACAAACTCTAGGTTCATAAGAGAAAAGGTCACCAAGGTGGGGAAACAAGGAATGAAACTGTCCTGTACCAAACATGTAATCAAAGGGTACTTTGTTGTATACTTTACATTAATGATCACAATAACACATACAAATGCTAATGATAGCTTCTTATCATTTGTAGCCCCCTGATGTAACTGCTTTCTCTTGGTAACATTTGAAAAATGTCTATCTGAATCAGGAAATCTTCCTCCAAGCATCTCTAGTCTTTCCAGTTGCTTCTCTAAAATATATATATATATATATATGTGTATATATATATATATAGAGAGAGAGAGAGAGAGAGAATGAGAGAGAGAGAGAGAGAGAGAGAGACACTCTAGGTTATTTCTCTTCTCCTCCCCAAATTAGATAAATGTATGTACAAGATGCAGGTTACCAAAATCAAATACAGTGACAACAAGGGATATACCATAGGGGGAAGAACATACAAAAGAAACAACAAAAAAAAATCACATAGTACATTAAAAACAAAGTACTATCTATACAGGAGAGACTGGGGGGTGGAGGGACTGGTACAAGACACAGATTCCCATGCCCCAGGTATGTTTTCATACTGCTAGGGTTTGGAAGTGGGAATTAAAAATTAGATTTCCATAACCACAAGTTAATCTGCATTATCATATTTTATGCATGTAATTCATATAATATGATCATAATAAACAATAAATGTTTTTGTGTTATAGCTATATTCACTGTGGATCTTTGTGGGAAACAACCAAATTATAAATGTTAGGAAAATGGAAGAGAACAGAAAAGGAATAAACCAGACTCCATTGTCAACAGGCTAGGACTGTTTATTGCCAGCAAGGGGCACTGACCATCCCACTGGTTTGGGTCTGAACAAGGAAGCACCCAGACCCCCGGGACAAAGCTAGTTTTGAAGTAAGGGGAAATGGTGTCACATCCTAAATGCAGTCACTTTGCGCTTACCCTTTCAAAATTAACCAGAGCCAGGAAATTAAAAAGAAAATCGAGTCTGCCTATCTAATATCCCTACTGGGCAGGGACTTACAGGCAACACCAAACAAAATAATCAGATCAGAAAACCATTAAGACAATTTTGGTAAAGCTTGGTGGGAGAGTGGAGGTCACTTCCTAGGTGGGTGTAGATCTCCAGGGCCTGCAGAGAATTGAGGAGGGAGGGATTCCTCCAGGGGCCTATAGTAACCTCCAAGAGGAGTTTTGCCTTAAATAAGAAATTACAAATCAAGAGTCTGAAGTGAGTAGTCTCAGGAAAGAGAAAAGAAATGGATTAGTGTTCAAATACAAAAATGATGGGTTTGATTTTGGTATACTATCTATCTAACTGCTCCCATTATGAGATTTTGGGGGTGGGAAAAGTAGAAAGAGAGAGAGAGAGAGAGAAATGTTGGCCCCAGTGCCTTTGCTAGCCAGCCACTGTCAGTGATAGATTCATCAAGGAGTCAGAATAGAGGACAATTTTGGTGGTGATTTGGCATAAGGCAGATGGAATGGAGGTCGTCAGTGAGAGAGATAGAGACAGACAGAGAGAGACAGAGACAGAGAGAGACAGAGAGACAGACAGAGACAGAAAGACAGAGAGACAGAGACAGACAGAGAAGACAGAGACAGAGAACAGAGACAGAGACAGCGAGAGACAGGGAGAGAGAGAGGTGGGGGTAGGGGGATGGAGAGAGGAGAGAGGAGACAGGGAAGAGAGGGAAGAGAGAGTCAGAGGACTTGGTGATCAGGGCAGGAAAGCAGAGAGGATGCACTGTGGGCAGAGGACAGAGAAGGACTTGGTGGGATATGAACCTGGACAAATACCCTTGGGCACCAGCCACTTTCCGGAGGGGAAGGAGATGAGAAGCACTGTGGCAAGCTGCTGAGCAGCTGGAGACTGGACAGAGGCAAGCTGGGCTGCAGCTGCAGCCCAGGTGCAGTGGCTCCAGATGTGGCAGGAAGCTGTGGTGCAGTAGGGTCTGAGGGAGGAGGTGGGGGGGGAGGGAAAGCAGGAGAGTGGTGGTAGGGTGGGACTCATTGGCTGGGTCAAAAGTGAAAGTATTCAGAGACTTTGAGGCTAGAAGAATTTGAGCAGGGGAGCAGAAAGTGCAGAGACTGGGCTTGGAGTGGAGAAAGGAAAAGCCTGTATGTAGGTAATTTCTTTCAATTTTTCTGAGCACTCACAGAAGTTATGAAGGTCCCATGAAGTGGCCACTTTGAGTCATTATCCAGAGTATAAAGGGCCAGATTTAGATGACACAGCTGGATAAACTGGGAAGGCTTGAAGTCGGGGGTGAGTTTAAGGGGAGTAAAGTTATTCAGGAGACTTTACAAAGGGGAGTTGGAGGGAATGTGTGAGGAGGATCCACCCATGGTAAGAAGCCCATGTGACCAGAGACAGTGGGCATCCTTAAACGTTTCTTGGACTAGTATGAGTGAGAAGGAGATGAGGAGGGAGGTTGTCACCCACAATCCTCCGTGTCTAGCCCAAATCCCAAGAAGAAATCCCAGAGCCTGGTACCAGGGCTTCGAGAGGTCTGAGTGTCTGGGTTTCCTAGAGAACTTACTCACCAAGGAAGATCAGTGGGTGCAGATGGGCTCTGGTGGATGTGAAGTCGGAGCGCCGAGTGATGGGAAAAAGGACCTTGGCTGATTTTCGGTGGGGAAGCCGGGAAGGGATGGGCGGGGGTGATGCGGGGTGGGGGCAGGATTCCCAAAGCAGCTCAGATTGCCTAGGACTGGGAAGAGCAAGGTTGATGGAAGAGCCCTGATATGAGTCATGGTACCAATGGAAGGCTTCCCCAAGAGAAACACTAGGACAGTTGGTCACATGCAAAGGAAAAGGAATTTAATGTCAGTAACCTGATAGGCTAACTCGTGGGCAGAGTAGCCGCTAGAAGGGGCTACAAATCACAGTTATGAAGTGTTTTATGGGGGGGGGTCTTTATTGTGGCGGAGGCAGGGGCTAACATCTATGGTTGTAGGAAATTACCTCGGGAGAATCTGTTGTTACCCTTTATGGTTGTATCTGTACAAACGGGATGGGATACTGCTTCAATGGGGGGGGGGGGCTATCTTTATTGAAGCAGCTGCCTGTTTGGAAAGGCCCTGACATCCCTGTGTCAGCTAATTTCAAGGAAGGGCCATGCTTTTCTGGAAGTCCTAAGACGGTAGGGGCTCTCCTAAGATGGAGGAGATCAGGCTAACAGAGAGCAAGAACAGTCCAGAAAAAGAAACACCTTGATTCACAACAGATACAATATATGAGAAAATATTTTATAATGATTTGAGGTGGAAAGCTTGAGAAATTATTATATTAAGCTCAAACCTGATCCGTCATTATCAAATTTCAAAACATAGCATTTAAAATCTGTTCATATTACATTATTTAACTTTATTGACCTGATAAAGGTGATAAAAGTCATTAATGGCTCATGCTTGTAATCCTAGCTTCTCAGGAGGCTGAGATCTGAGGATCCAAGTTTGAAGCCGGCCTGGCAGGAAAGTCCATGAAACTCTTAATCTCCAATTAATCTGCAGAAAACCTGAAATGGAGTTTTAACACTGGCAATGTTAGAATACTGACCTTGAGCAAAATTGCTCAGGACAGTGCCAAGGCTCTGAGTTCAAGCCCCTCAACTGAGAAAAAAAATCAGTGATAAAAAATCTTAAAAGCAGGGGCTGGGAAGGTGGCTCAGTGGTAGAGTGCTTGCTTTGCATGCATGAGACCTTGGGTTCAATTTCTCAGTACCGCATAAGCAGAAAAAGCCAGAAGGTGCTGTGGCCCAAGTGGTAGAGGGTTAGCCTTGAGCTGAAGGGGTGAGGGACAGTGCCCATGCTGAGTTCAGGCCCCACAACCGACCAAAAAAAGCAAATAAAAGTAAGGATCTGTGTGTGTCTCAAACAGTAGAAGGTCCTGGGTTCAACTCACAGAGAAAAGAACAGATACGTATTTTTATATAAAAATAAAATTGGAGGATGGTAAGGGAAAAAACAAAGGAAGAGGCAACAATGCTTGATAAGAAATATACTCATTACCTTGCTCATATAATATAACCTCTCTGTACCATATTTTCACAATAAAAAACGCATTAATGATATAAAAAATAAAATTGGACCAGAATATTCTTTGTAGAAAAAAATGCTTCACATTACCATAACTTGTTATAACAAGTAAATCTCATAGATAGCAAGTAAATATCACAAATAAGTATTATATTGGATATGACTTAATAGAATTTTAAGCTGAAATTCGGTTTCCACACAGTAAATGAATGGGGAAGCGGGAATAATTTTGTGAACAAATTTGTATGTTGAGCTAATAACTGTTGGTGGCACTCACCTTTTGCTTTGACATTTAAAATAAATACATCATTAGAAACGCAGTTGATTTGGATCTAGAACTCTTTTATCCTTAATAACAATCCTTGTTATTAAAAGGTTCAGTACAAGTCAGTGTGGATACTTTCTTAAGGGTATCAACAATGGATGTGACTTGCAGTGTTGTTTATTTCTTTAGTACTAGTTCACTCCAAGAGATGTTGTTCCACATAGAGTCAAAATTAATGCATTCATCTTCCTAGGCTAGAGTTCAAAGGAAATAGATTTCTCTCTTACATCATTGCTCTCTAAAAATGTTACTATTACATTATTTCTTCACCTTAAGAGACAAGCTTTGGAGAAAAATAGTTTTCGTAATACTGTCTACTTTAAATGGAAAGGCTTGGAAAAAATTACATTAAGTGAAGTAAGCCAGGCCCAAAGAAACATAGGCCCCATGGTTTCCCTTATTTGCAATAACTAGTATATGTCTGAGACAAGCAGAAAAGGTCAGATAAGTTGATGTTAGGTAAATGAACCTTAAGATATGTATTCAAATGTATTTTTTCTTTCATGCGATTGTTTCTAACACATTTATAAAATTATTTCTTTGTTGCTTTGTATGCCCCTCTCCCACAATATAACCCCTGCTTTCACTGTATTTGATGTCGGTATAATTTGTGGAGGGGAAAGGGAAAAACAAATTGTCTAAATAGGGATACAGGTGGACCCATTGCAACAATGAGATGTACAAGTCGTTATGTTGAAAACAAACTTTACAACTTTGGTGGGGGGTGATTGGGTTGGGGGGGGGAGCAGGGAGGATGGGAAGGGGATGGGAAAGGGAAACAAAGGAGGAGGCTATAATGCGTGGTAAGAAATGTACTCATTATCTTGCCCATGTAATTGTAACCCCTCTCTACAGTATTTTCACAATAAAAAAAATACTGTCTCCTTTAAAACTCAAAAGTTCATTGAAATTCAGAAAAGGGTAAATAGCATTTCAAACACTGAGAATAGGATGGAGAGAACAAAGGACTTTATTTTAAGATAAAGCTTTCTAAAAACACATCTGCAATGAGATTATGACAAAGAAAAAATATTAATACTATTTTTCTAAGCTGTATTATTATAATTCCTCTACAAATGCTATTGTATTGAGATTCCCTACAAAAAATGGTATAATTGGCCAATACATTTGAAGTGTAGGTGGAATAATTTGGTAGAAGTTATTATAGGTAATGCTATGAAATACTTTAGAAGTTGCCTTTCTTTTATTTCCTTTTTCAGTGTGTCTTGATTTGTGACAAACATGTTAAACTATGTATAATCAGGTAAAATTAATATAATCTGAATCGAAATCTAAAAATGAAATTTGTAAGAAATAGGCATTGATTTACCAAGTATTTTCCTTTTTTAGTGTTTGGGAAGAGTAACAAAGTTAAAATCTTTAACATTACTGCATTAGATAAATACTTGCACATTTGAAATGATAAAAACACTTAGATATTCTACATAATGACTTAGAAATGCAAAATATTCATAAATTATTATGTTGGATTTCTAGAACAAAACATAAAAATATTATTAGTTTGACAAATATGTATGCCAGCATTAGTTATATATAATTTTGTAATTTCAATAGGTAAAATAATACTAATTTAAACAAAATGAATCCAAAAATGAAATACAACTAAATTTGCTAGACTGGTAGAGTGCATCTGTGCTATGCTATTAAATAAAATTTTAACTGCAAAATACAATTCAGTGAAATTTTGTGCAAGTTTTATGTGAATTTATATGGATGCAAATTTGATACAGGAGTTATTTTAAAAAACGTTATGCATAAATATTGAATTTGCTGGCACTATATATTGTATATAGTAAGAAGTTTCATTATGACATTCTCTGCAAGCATATAATGTACTTTCATCTTACTCATCCATTTTATTATTTTCTTCTCTTGTCTTTCCATTTTGTTTGTTCTAATCTGTTTTATTCTATTTTGTTTTCCATCTTCCATAAATGAGAATAAGCATGCAGCACTCATCTCTGTAGGAATGTCTCATTTCTCTTAACATGATGACCTCCATTTCCATCCACTTGCCAACAACAACATTCTTTTAATGTCAAGGGGAAATCTTTTTTAAAAAATTTTTTTTTCAGGTAAGGGGTAGGTTTATTCATCATTCTGGCTGGCACCAGGCCATCTTGGCCCTCCACATGGTTGGGAAAGGCCTAGGAAAGACCTGGGAAAGAGAGGTGGGAAAGAGAGAGAGCTGGGAAAGAGAGCTTCTGGGTCTGGGCAAGGCCTTATCTAGGGTAAGGGTGGATAAAAGTGTGGCCACATCAAATTCAGATGTGACCTCTTTTAGGTGTGCTGGTTGCCTAGGTAACACAGGTACTGGGTGGAGACTTTGCTGCGAGGAGGGTGGAGTCTGCTCACCATCCAGGAGCGGACCTTACATTCCTGCCTTTTAATAATCATGAAATAATTTGTTTTCGACATGACAACTTGTACTTCTCATTGTTGCAACGGGTCCACCTGTATCCCTATTTAGACAATTTGTTTTTCCCTTTCCCCTCCACAAATTATACCGACATCAAATACAGTGAAAGCAGGGGTCATACTGTGGGGGAGGGACATACAAAGCAACAAAGAAATAATCTTATAAATGTGTTAGAAACAAATGTATGAAAGAAAAAAAACATTTGAATACATATCTTAGGGTTCATTTTCCTAACATCACATTATCTGACCTTTTCTGTTTGACTCAGACATATACTAGTTATTGCAAATAAGGGAAACCATGGGACCTATGTTTCTTTGGGCTTGGCTTACTTCACTTAATTTTTTCCAAGTCTTTCCATTTCCTAACAAATGGGGCAATGTCATTCTTTCTGATGGAGGCATAGAATTCCATTGTGTATATATACCACATTTTCTTGATCCATTCATCTACTGAGGGGCATCTGGGTTGGTTCCATATCTTAGCTATAGTGCGGGGGAGGATTGGGGGGCAGGGGGAGGCTGAGAAGGGATGGGAAGGGGAAACAAAGGAGGAGGCTACAATGCTTGATACGAAATGTACTCATTATCTTGCCCATCTAATTGTTACCCCTCTGTACAGTATTTTCACAATAAAAAATAAATAAAAATTTAAAAAAGAAAGAAATGTACTCACTGTCTTGCCCATGTAATATTAACCCCTCTGTATGGTATTTTCAAAATAAAAAATAATAAAAAGAAAAAAAATAATAATAATCATGAAATAGGGCATGAATTCTCTCTGGCTACTTCCTGCTGACAAGGGACTTCAACAATAGGAGTAAAAGGCTGGCATTTGGTCCCCTCCTAGAGAAGGCAGTGAGCAGCAGCTGTCCTTTGGTGGCGTGAGTCCTTAGATGAAGTCTGGAGAAGTCTCATGAGGCATTGAGGGGCTGGAAAAAAAACATACTAGAGAGCAAATAAATGGCAAGAGGAAGGACTTGGGGCTGAAAAATGTTGGTAGAAATGTCCCTACTACTTCTGACATCTGGTGACTAGGTAGAGGAGAAGTCAGGTAACAAAGGCAAGAATATAAATTCCTGTCCAGTTAATAAGTAGACAGGTATGGCACTAGATGGGCAGGCTTCTTACTTCTATTGACCTCTGGCTCTGGTTGATTTTGAAAGTGCAGGCACAAAGTTGTTGATGTGACATCATCTCTCAAGGAGAAATCTTATGTATATATTTTTTCTTTATCCACTCATTTACTGATGGGCACCTAGGCTGATTTTATAATTTGAGCTATTGTGCATAGTGCCACAATAAATATGGTATCTTTTACACTAAACATTTTTTTCTATATACTCAACTGTCATATGACTGTATCATATGCTAGTTCTATTTTTAATTTTTTAAGGGAACTTCTATGCTGCTTTTTATTGTGGCTGTATTACTCTACATTCTGACTACTTATAGGAATTGGGACATATGACTCAAGATTGAGTCTGCCAAAGGACAAATGGAAATGCCACCAGCAATGTTATAAAAATGCCACCAGAAATGCTGTAGTTCTTGTTCCCTTTGTTCTCGCCAGTCCTTCTTGTGACTTATTATTTTCATGGTTAGCCATTCTGACTGGAGTTAGATAAAATCTCAATGGATTTTTTATTTGTGTTTGCCTTATGGATGATGGTTTGGTGTTCATTTTTACTCATTTAAAAACATCAGCTTATTGGCTCAATAATCAATTGGGGTTTTGTTTGGCACTCTTTGTATATTCTGAGTGTTAATCCCTTGCTGAATGATTACCTGGAAGAGATTCTATTCCATTTTGTAGACTGTTCATTCTGGTAATTGTTTTTTCTGGTGTGCAGAAGCTTTTGAATTTGATAAAATCTCACTTGTCTTTTTTTACTCTTATACTGAGTAATTGGAGTCCTATTCTGAACAACATTTTCTTCACCTAAACCTTGAAATGTTTTGTGCCTGTTTTCTTTTAATTGTTTCAACTTCTCAGGTCTTGTATTATATTCTTTGTTTTATTTTGAGCTGACTTTTGTAAACTAGTGGTGTAGTTTCAACCTTCTACATTGAGGTATCTAGTTTTTCCAGAACCAATTCCACTCCACCTGTATCCCAACTCTAATTTTACTTTTTGTTCTCTGTCTCTTTAGTTTAGAAATCCTGTTTATCTTTTGAAAGAAAAGACAACGTTTATTGTCCTTGTATTATTTTGTTTCCATTTCATTAATTTCATCCCTGATCTTCATAATTTTTTCCTTTTACTTATTTAGTGATTTTCTTCGTTTCTCTCAATAAGGATGCAACATTAAGTTGTTTATTTGAGCTCCTTCAAATGTTTAATATAGGAACTCATAATTAAGCACTGCCTTTAAAGAACCATACAGAGTTCTAATATATTGTATTTTTCAATGTATTTTTATTATCTTTAAGTATTTGTATGAAAGGGTTGCCATTCATTAAAATAGTTTATAAATACAATACATCTTGGTCAATGTCACCCATTATATTATTCACCCTAATGCCCCTTATCCCTCCACTTCTCTCAATTCTTTTAATTTTGTAGAATATGCATTGAATGTTATGACTGCTTTCTCTCCTCCTTTCTCTCTTCATTCCATCCTGATTTTTTGCATTAACTTTATGATAATTTAAAAGTATATTATTCAATCTCTATGTATTTGTATAATTTCTGTGATGTTTCTTGCAATTTATCTCAAATTTTATTCCATTAAGATATGACGACAGACTGGTTTGAGAAGAGGGAGCAGTGTGGAAGAAAGGAGGAGTGATTCTGATACATAGTATACATGAATGGACAAACTAAAGGAGGAGTGATTAAGATACATTGTATACATAAATGGACATACTGAATCCCCAATGTATAACCAATTCAAATGGCTTCAATGTTCTTGTATTCTTATATGGTATAAAATTTGACCTATTTTGGAAAATCTCCATGGACTACTTAAGAAGAATGTGCTTTCTGCAGCTCTTGTGTGGTATATTCTAAATTCATCTGATCTGTGGTAAGATTTAAATCTAAAGATTTTGTTGGGGCTGGGAAGTTGGCTCAGTGGTAGAGTGCTTGCCTTGCATGCCTGAGGCCCTGGGTTCGATTCCTCAGCACCACATAAGCAAAAAGAAAAAAGCCGGAAGTGGCACTGTGGCTCAAGTGGTAGAGCACTAGCCTTGAGCTGAAGAGCTGAGGGACAGTGCTCAGGCCCAGAGTTCAGGCCCCACGACCAGACCAAAAAAAAAAAGATTTTGTTGAATTTTTTTGTTCTAAATGATACATATTTTTATGACAGTGAAGTAATGAAGTCCATATTATTGTTTATGACTACATGCACTCATGGCCAATCATTTTCTTCTTCTAACTGAAAATGTGTCAGCTGATGTGCATACATATTTAAAATTGTTATATCCTCTTTGAAGACAATTTCCTTTGGTAATATGTGTCCCTTTTGTATTTCTTCTCATTCACTTTTAAAATGAGCATATCTATTGCTACTTGTTTTTAGGTTTCATTTACTCACAATAACTTTTCTACACTTTTACTTTAAGCCTGTCTTTGCCAGTAAAATTTGCTTCCTTTGGAAACCAATAGTTGAGTCCATCTTTTCCATACAATCTATGAATCTATGTCATTTTAATACTTTTTTATTGTAAAAACAGTGTACAGAGGGGTTACAGTTACATGACTAAGGTAATGAGTACATTTCCTATCGAGCCATTGTTACCTCCTCCTTTGTTTTTCTCCTACTATCCCTTACCTCCCAGCTTCCCCAACTCCTCCCTCCCTCCCCCCCCACAAGTTGTAAAATTCATTTTCAACATAGTGTCTTGTACACCTCATTGTTACAATGGGTCAACCTGTATCCCTATTTAAGCATTTTGTTTTTGCCCTTCCCCTCCCCAAATTAGAAATGTGTATATACAAGATACAGGGCAAATACAGTGAAAACAGGGGTTATCCCATGGGAGAAGAACATACAAAAGAAACAAAAAAATCACATAGTACATTATAAGTATGTTAAAAACAATAGCAATAAAGAAAAAAAAAGGTGTGTCCCTGTTGGGGTTCATTTCATTTATATGGTCATATTACATAACTTTTGACCTTTTCTGCTTGTCCTAGACATATACTAGTTACTGCGAATAAGGGAAACCATGGGACCTATGTTTCTTTGGGCCTGGCTTACTTCACTTAATGTAATTTTTTCCAAGTCTTTCCATTTCCTAACAAATGGGGCAATGTCAAATTCTGATGGAGGCATAGAATTCCACTATATATATATATATATATATATATATATATATATATATATATCACATTTTCTTCTTGATCCATTCATCTACTGAGGGGCATCTGGGTTGGTTCCTTATCTTAGCTGTGGTAAATAATGTTGCAATAAACATAGTTCTGCTGGTAGTTTAGTATGGCCCTGTTTGTGATCGTTTGGGTAAATGTCAAAAAGTAGGATTGCTGGGTCATAGGGGAGCTCTATGTGGAGTCTTTTGAAGAACCTTCATAGTCCTTTCCAACAAGATTACATTCCCACCAACAACGCAGTAGGGTTTCCTTTTGGCCACATCCCCTCCAGTATCTGTTATTATTAGATTTCTTGATTATAACCATTCTAACTGGGGTGAGGTAGAATCTCAATGTTGTTTTGATTTGCATTTCTTTTATGACTAGAGAAGATGTGCATTTCTTCATGTGTTTATTGGACATTCTTATTTCCTCTTCAGAGAAGTTTCTCTTTAAGTCTTCAGCCCACTTATTTATCAGGCAGTTGTTTCTCTGAAGATTTGTTGTTGGGGGTGAATCTGTCATTTAATTTGTGAATTGAGACCATAACATTTAGAGTTATGATTTAAAGTTATGTATTAATTTCTATTAGTTTCTTATATTTGTAACCTTGATATTTTCCTAATGTCTTATTTACTCATCTATTAAGATTGTTCACATTTTTATGCATCTTATTGTTATTGAAGAAGTGATGTACAGAGGGATTACAGTTACATAAGTCAGATGAAGAGTACGTTACTTTTTGAACAATGTCATCCATTCCCTCTCTCTCTCTTCATTTTTCCCTCACAGTACCACTCACAAGTTGTATAGTTCATTTTCCACATAGTGTCTAGTTAGGACCTCTGCTACATTTCTTTACTCTTTGTCCCACCACTTCTGTGCTCCACTTTACCCACCCAAAGACAGATAAATGAACAAATGAGACAAAATCAAAAGAAAACAAAAACAACATTAAATAACACCTTGCTTCCATTTCCTGGAGATCAATTCAATAAATATTATTTTATATGATCAAAGGAACATAGATGTTATGTCCTTGTGCTCCTCTCCTAAAAATATCCTCCTTTAATCTCAGATTGTGTGAAAGCCTAGAGACAAAAAGAAAAGTTGTTCACATTGAGATTTTACTTCATTTCAATCAGAATAACTATCATTGAGGAAATAAAAAGCAAACACTAGTGAGAATTTGGGGGAACTATTTAAAGTATTAATTTAAATACTTACAGTTTTGCTTATTACAATGGCATTTGTACTTAAGAATGCAATAAATATGAAAACAACAACGAAAGAGAATACAAATATAAAAAAGGAGTAGAAACATCAAAGTTGCACTACTGTGTGCTTGATGAGGTGTTTATTTCTTCCCTTTTCTCTCCATATGCATAATGAAAGTCATAACCTGTAATACCTACCAACCTAAATGTAATTTTAAAGATTAGTTTTTAAATTTACTCTTATTATTCAAAGTGAACTTACTACATAAAGTTTCAGACATAATAAATGTCTCACATTTGAAATCATTTAATTCTATAAATGAGTTTAAAATGTTCATTTGTATCTTAGATTCCTTCAGCTTTGATACATTTTTTAATTTAGCTTAGCCTGTCAGTATGCAATGAATGATTTTCAGCTTGCCCTTTAGAAGAGCAGTTTGTATTATGAATATTTGGGCAAATGATTATTTGGCAGTTTAAATAACAATAATGGATTTTCTCCAACCATTTTGCTTTTTAGAATTTAATCATGCTGTAAGGCATACTTAATTTGTGGATGAAACTTTGAGTAACACAATTACCAGCACAATTACAGACTGCTGGGGGAATTATTTGCAAGGCAAAGGACAATGACAGCACAAATGGTTCAAGCAGTGTCAGTAAAAAAGGTTTGGAGGATGTGTTACAACAGTAAGTGGAATGAAACCCAAGATATGGATACAAGAGGTCTTTCTTTGTTGTTTTTAATGTACAATGTGATTTTTTTTGTTTCTTTTGTATGTTCTTCTCCCTATGGTATATCCCCTGTTGTCACTGTATTTGATTTTGGAACCCTCCATCTTGTATGTATATTTATCTAATTTGGAGAGGGGAAGGGGGATAGCAAAATGTTGAAACAAGGACAAAGGATGACCATTACAACAATGACCCTCACAAGACACTATGTTGGAAATTAACTTTACAACTTCAAGGGGTGGAGGAGGAGTGGTGAAGGTGGGGGAGGGAAGGGATAATAGGAGAAAAACAAAGGAGGAGGTAACAATGCTCAACAAAAAATATACTCATTGTCTTACTGTAACACCTCTGTACAGCATCTTTACAATAAAATAAAAATTTTTCAAAAACTTGAAAAAGTTCTTTTATGTATTTTTGCCTTTCTTTTCTTGAGAAATGTGTCTTACAAGCCTCCTTTGTTTTATGTACTGACTGTTCTAGATTCTAGTTTTATACTGATGAACAAATGAAGACATGTCCTTGACTCATGGATTTTTAAAGAATAAATCAAATGTTATTGAAACTGTCTCACCTGGCCCTTACCAAACTATTACCTCTAATATCTTTATGCTCTCTATTAATCTATGAAATTTGCTATGCCTAAGTCACCAGCCGTAGCTGAACAGTATGTAGGAGGAGGCTGCCCACTTCTGCCTCTTGTGTCAAGAGATTTGCCTAGGAGCCAGACTAATAAGCAGACTTCATTTACTCCCCCAGTTTATGAGCATAATAAATATGCTTCTCTGAAGTACTTGCATATCAAGCTGGCTGTTCCAGCCTCTTCAGAATGGAATGATCTTTTCTATGCTTTTATAGTAGAAGAGGAGGCAATACCCATGGGACTGTGTTAGGACTATTATGAACAGTGGACACTTTTACCTTTCTGTACACCCTCCTCCATAAAGGAGTGATAAGAGTTATATTTTATCATTGTATAAGTAAAGATCAACACAATCTAGTCAGGATGATGTTCACTTTTTAGTTCTGATTGTCAAAGGAATTAAGATATTTTACGGGGCTTCAGCAATGTGCCTACTCTGCCTAATACATAAATTGGCTTGGGTCATCTATCTACAGTGGTGAAGAAAATCTTGGCATCCAATTGTTATATTGTTGTCAAGTTTTCAAATGGAGAGGAGGAAGAAGAATATGGTGAAAATGCTTTATGTATATACATGAGAATTAAGTGAGAAAATCTGCTGAGTATGATGAGGAAAGGTGAAGGGAAAGAAGGAGAATGATGGAGGGAAGAGTCAGATCAACATGCATTCTGTACATAAATGGACATTAAAATGAAATCTTGTACAACCAATTTGTAATAAATAAGAAATAGAATTTAAAAAATAATAAATAAATTTTTTATTTTCAGCCTTACCTCTCATTGCTCTGCCTTCCCAGGTCCCTGATGCCACCATTTCTTTCCAAATATCTGGAAATGCAGTATTTCCCAATGTTTTTATTATTTAATTCTTAGTCACGTATCTAGAAATTGTTAACCTTGTTCATCTATTATCACTTCTTCTCTTTGCTCCATGATGTTATTTTTAAACATTTGCTTTGACTCTACTATCTATTTGAGTGGGGATAAATGTCTTTATAGTATCTTATGCCCGCCTTCCATGATGGCTGACGATAGCAGAGAAGATCATCTGGTCATTACCTCCAAATGTGTGCAATGTTGTAAAAAAGGGGAAGGGGGTGGTGACCTTTTCTTATTACAACAAGGTGAAAAGAGAAATTAAATTAAATTCTGGATATGCAGAAGTTCAACTCATCTTGTTAATTTTTTCCAATGTATTTTTTTTGTTTTTGCTTTTGTTTTGCTTTGCTTTGTTTGTTGTTGGTCATGAGGCCTGAACTCTGGGCTTGGGCACTGTCCTTCAGCTCTTCAGCTCAAGGCTAGCACTCTACCACTTGAGCCATAGCACCACTTCCAGCTTTTTCTGCTTATGTGGTGCTGAGGAATCGAACCCAGGGCCTCATGCATGCAAGGCAATCGCTCTACCACTGAGCCACCCTCCCAACCCCTCCACTGTCATTTTTTATTCTCACTTTCTATGATGCTCAGAGCCTTTAGAATTCTGATGTAGAGATCATTTCCATCTCCATCTCTAGTCATAAACACTGTATTTTTCTCCACCTACCCCATCCATCATCACTCCACCTACTTTCTCTCCTCTAGAAATTTGTTAAAATGTCCTTTGTTTTAATGCCTTTTTAAAAAGGTTATGCTACAATTTGAATGGTTTCTTGGAAAAGAAGCAAAATAAAAATCATCTTTATACAGTCATTTTTGAACTAGAAACCCTTGGATAGAATTTCAAAGGAAACATTAAATAATTCTCAATTCTCTCTAGAAAAGTAGAAAACTAGAATCTTCTGTGTGTGTGAATAGCACATGAGTTAAATAAATCACCTGAGTTTAGTTATATTAGAATTGGGAAAGAATTTAATCTCTGATAAAACAGAAATAGTTTAGCTGTCTATATAACTGTGGTGTGGTCTTTAGTGGAAGACATTTAGTTGTAAAATAGGCATCATTATATGACAAAGGTAAACTTCATGGAAATATTCAAATATATAGAAGAGATTTCATCTAGTTGTCATACCAGTGAGTAGTAAAAGTGCTTTGAAAAGCTTTTATAGTTATAAGAAAATTAATGAATTTATGATCTTCCTTTATCTCTATGAGAAATACACACCAAGTATGTATTCAAAGAACATGTTATTAAGTATTATGTATGATACAATAAAACATTTCCTTGGAAAGAACTTTTATCTCAGAAGAATGGATTAGTTTAAATTTGGAAATTGCTGAACTATATCAACCATGTAAACTTGACAGCAGTTTGCTTCATGTATACATTCACATAAAGTATTCTGGACAGAAAACCAGGTCTCAACCCAGAAAAAACCCAGAGTGAAATGAATGTAATTAAAAAGAAAAACAATGAAACTGAAAGTTTATTCTTTGAAATTATTAAAGTTAATCATTTCCACAGAGATAAGGGAAAAAGAGAGAATGTATGAATTACCAATATCAAAAATAAAAGAGATATTAATACCACTTATTTCACAAACATTAAAAGATTTTAAAATAGTATTGAAAATTTATTCCCACAAATTAGATTGCTGACACAAATTAGACTAGATTAACAAAAGGAAGAAATTACAGTAAGAAATGAAATACTAGTCCACACTCCTATATTTACTTAGCTATAGTCTGGATCTGTTGCTGAAATTTCCTGGTTTCTTCACAATGGCCAATATTTGCTGGTTCTGTAGAAAAACCAATAGACTTATAACTACAATAGACACATAACAGCTGGATAGCTTCACTGCTGTATTTTACTGAAGTTAAGGATGAAATAATATCCATTATCCATAAAAATCTTCCAAAAATCGAAGCAGAGGGAGTACTTCACAACTGTAAGGCAAGCACTATTCTAATAACAAACCTAGAAGAAGACATTATAATAAAACCCACAAATCAGTATCTCTCATAACATGGAGCAAAACCCTCAAAATTGTTAGCAAACTAAAAATGAGAAAAAGTAAAACATAATAATAAACATAATCAAAGGGGAATTATCCCAAATATTCAAGACTGGTTCAACACTTGAAAATCAATGACTATACTTCACCTTATCATTAATCTAATAAGGTGAAATTACATGAGGTTATCAATTGATATAAAAATAATTTAAATTCCAAAAATTCATTTGTAATAAAAAAAATCACTCATGGAACTAGGTATGTAGGGGGAAAAATTCTGTAAGAAAACTATTGATAGCATAACACTTAGTGGTAAGGCAGGTCATGAAGGACGTAAAGCTATACAACAGCATCCTGGTAGACCTCCTTAGTGTAAATTGGAAAGGAGGAAATAAGACTTCCTTGGAAATGATTTGAACGTGTATCTTAAAAAACCAAAGATGAGGTAATGATGATTAAAACAAATGCACTTATTCTCTTACCTAGGTAACTGTAACCCCATGCTCATCACCTTTTAAATTAAAAATAAAACAAAAAAACAATAAATCTTACGAAAATAAAAACAAACAGAAAAGTTAGCTTAGATTTGAATATAACAAATTAAGGTCAATATTAAAGGCATTTATTCTTCACTACACCAAACATGACAAATTTAAAACTAATACTAAATTAAGCAATAGTACCCACAAAATAGTTTAAACACTTTAAATATTGATTTTCCATGGAACATTCCTCAATACAATAAAGGCTGTATATGACAAACCTACAGTCAGCAGAATACTTAATAGCAAAAACCTACAACTGTTTCCTCTGAACTCAGGGACAAGGATGTCCACTCTCTCCACTCCTCTTCAATTTAGTGTTAGAAAGCCTAGCTGGAGCAATAAGACAAGATGCTGACTAAAAGGGATCCAAACAGGGGAAGATGAAGTAAAATTCTCCCTCTTTGCAGATGATGTGATCTTGTATTTAAAGCACCCCATGGACTCCACTTCCAAGTTATTTGAGCTGATTCAAAACTTCAGCAAAGTAGCAGGGCATAAAATTAACTCTCAAAAACCAATGACTTTTCTGAATGCCAATAATGAGAAGAGTGTGACTGAAATCAGGAAAGCAAATCCTTTTGTAATAACCCCACAAAAAATAAAATATCTAGGAATTAACTAAAGAAGTAAAGGACCTCTATGATTAAAACTTTAAAAACCTGGAAAAGGAAATTAAAGAACTACTAAGGAAGTGGAAAAACCTCCCATGCTCCTGGATTGGGAATGTCAACATTGTGAAAATGGCAATACTGCTAAAGACTATCTACAAATTCAATGTAATACCCATCAATATCCCAACCTCATTCTTCAATGAAATAGAAGAAACAATCCAAAAATTCATATAGAACAATAAAAGACCCAAATAACAAAAACAACCCTTAACAGAAAGAACAGTGCTGGAGGAATATCAATCCTAAATTTCAAACTCTACTACAAAGCCATAGTAATCAAAACAGCTTGGTACTGGCATCAGAACAGACCTGAAGACCAATGGAATAGAACTGAAGACCCAGAAATGAACCCACAGACCTATAGCCACCTAATTTTCAATAAGGGAACTAAAAATTAGAATGGAAGAAATACAGCCTCTTCAGTAAATGGTGCTGGCAAAATTGGTTAAACATTTGTAGAAAAATAAAGCTAGATTCTTATATATGACCCTGCACCAGAATCAACTCCATATGGATCAAACACCTCAAAATAAAAGCAGACTCCCTGAAAACATTACAGGACAGAATAGGAGAAACTTTAGGGCTCCTTGATACAGGCCAAAATTTTCTTAATAGAGACCCAGAAGCACAACAAGTCAAAGAAAGGTTGGGCAAATGGGATTACATGAAACTTTAGAGCTTCTGCAAGGCAAACGACATAGCTAGCAAGATTAATTGAAAGCCCATGGATTGGAAGAAGCTCTTCAGTAGCCATAAAATGGACAAGGGTCTCATATCTAAAATATACTCAGAACGAAAAACTAAATCCCCCAAAAACAAATCCTCAAAGAAACAACTGCCCAATTAATAAATGGGCTAAAGACTTAAAGAGAGACTTCTCTGAAGACGAAATAAGAATGGCCAATAGACACATGAAGAAATGCTGAACTTCTCTAGTTATAAAAGAAACACAAATCAAGACATCCTTGAGATTCCACCTCACCCCAGTTAGAATGGCTATAATCAAGAAATCTAGTAACAACAGATGCTGGAGGGGATGTGGCAAAAAGGGAACCCTACTGCATTGTTGGTGGGAGTGTAAACTTGTTCAACCACTTTGGAAAGCAGTATGGAGGTTCCTCAAAAGACTCCACATAGAGCTCCC
>NW_012267325.1:7767667-7808237 GCF_000151885.1 Dipodomys ordii
ATTAAGTGAAGTAAGCCAGGCCCAAAGAAACATAGGTCCCATGGTTTCCCTTATTTGCAGTAACTAGTATATGTCTGAGTCAAGCAGAAAAGGTCAGATAAGTTGATGCTATGTATTCAAATGTTTTTTTCTTTAATGTGATTGTTTCTAACACATTCATAAGATTGATTATTTCTTTGTTGCTTTGTATGTCCCTCCCCCACAGTATAACTGCTGCTTTCACTGTGTTTGATGTTGGTATAATTTGTGGAGGGGAAGGGAAAAAAAACAAATCTATTAAATAGGGATACAGGTGGACCCATTGCAACAATGAGATGTACAAGTCATTATGTCGAAAACAAACTTTACAACTTTGGTGGTGTGGGAGAGGAGGATTGGGTGGGGGGGCCGAGGGAAGATAGCAAGGGATGGGAAGGGGAAACAAAGGAGGAGGCTACAATGCTTGATAAGAAATATACTCATTATCTTGCCCATGTAATTGTAACCTCTCTGTACAGTATTTTCACAATAAAAAATGATACAACTTAAAATAAAAAAATAGAAAGAAAGTAAAACAAACTGTTGGGAGATATATCAGTGGGAAGCAGAAGCCTATTGGAGAGGATGACTGAGGATGAAAATGATCAAAATAGTTTACCTGTATACATACAAATAGCTCAATGAAACATACTGAAATGTTTCAAGAAGGGGAAATATGGACAGAAAATATTAGAGAGGATGAGTTTGATTATGATTGTATGCATGGATGGAAAATTCACAATGAAACCCCCTTGTAAGACTAATGTGAGCTTTAATTTTTTTTTTTTTGGTCAGTTGTGGACCTGAACTCTGGGCCTGGGCGCTGTCGCTCAGCTCTTCAGCTCAAGGATAGCACTTTACCCCGTAAGCCACAGTGCCACTTCCATTGTTTTCTGTTTATGTGGTACTGAAGAATCGAACCCAGGGCCTCATGCATGCAAGGCAAGCACTCTACCCCCCAGCCACCTTCCCAACCCTAAAATTTGTAGTTTTTTGAGAAAAGTAAAAGGTCTTTTATAGCTATAGTCTTCGCAAATCTACATACCACTGAAATCCTGGGAGAGCACCAGACAAATCCAGATGAAGAATATTTTACAAATTCACTGAACACTGTACCTCACAACTCTGAAGGTCATCAGAAGCAAGAAAAGTCAGAAAAACTGTCATACCTAAGACAGCTTGAAAAGACATAGCTAAATGTAATTATGTATCCTGGATAGAATCATGAACAGTGAAAAACTAAGGAAATCTGAAGAAACAATAGACTTCAGTTGATGATAATGTAAAGACATTGGTTTAGTATTGTGACAATTGTACTTTACGACAGAAAGATGACAATAAGATAAACTGGGTATAAGAAATAGGTAACTCTCTTTATAACCTTCACAATTGTTGTTTATTCTATTTCAAAATAAAGATCTATTTTAAAATATGAAAATAATCTAACATGGAAAACTGGTGGTGATAGCTACTAGACCATTAATATTATTTTTCTACTGTGTGTGGAAGCAATTAATGATTAAGTTATAGGTATGAAAGAACTTGAAAAAAATTGGACAACCATCTCTGAGGGAAGTTTAAACAAGGGATAAAGGAAGCTCAATTAAAGATCTTTTCTTGTAAATTTTAGAGAGAATTGCTATATGCATGTATGTTTATGTATGTATGTATATGCATATATACGTATACTATATATGCTAGGTAAACAGATAGATTTAGACATCTGATTATATTATATCATAAACTTAGACACATACTTTTTTATTATTCCAAATACTACCATAAGGAAGAATAAAGAGGAAAAATTAATTTCTGCTAATTTCTTCATCAATTTAGGGAACTTTTATTGATCATCTGTTATATGCCAAGAGTTAGGAAGTATTGGTTATTTTGCAAGTGAATGACCAAATTCAAGAATTAAGACTAGTTGTGAATGTCATGGTCTACTCTCTTTCAGAGGTGTGGGGGGGTGCACACACATACACACACACACATGTGTGTGCATGCGTGCATACATGCATGCTTATATACTTATCCTATGCAGCTTGATCATGCTACCCAAACATCTCCCACAAACCTGAGATTAAGATCTGTGGTTTTTTTGTTTTGTTTCATGGTTTGTGAAGTTTGAGCTCAGGACCTGGGTGTTATCCTGGAGCTTTTTCACTCAAAGCTAGCACTCTACTACTTTGAGCCATAGCAACACTTCTGGTTTTCCAGTGGTTAATTGGAGATACGAGTCTTAAGGAGTTCCCTACCCCAGCTGGCTTGAAACTACCATCCTCAGATCTCAGCTTCCTGAGAAGTGAGGATTAGAGGTATGAGCCACCAGCAACAGCTAGGACCTGTGTTTGTAGTTGATCTGTCTTACTAAGATTCACTGTCTACACCTCAGGTACCAACTGGCAAGCTGTCTCTTTCCTGTTTCTAGCTCCTGACAGACAAACCTACCCTGCCACTCAGAGGAGGCAACAGTTATTTTAGACTTCATAAAATGTCATAGAATGGTCAATGGGAAAGAAGAATGAACAAGTGCGAAGATTGCAGTATATTATGTAAAACTAGAGTTGTGCTAGGGTTGAATAAACTTAACGTGTTGGAATTAGGCAGAAGGAATGTATAAGAGTAGTTCAGAGATGTGCCTGTAGTAAACATTATGATATTTATTCCTTGACTTTTTGAAAATGTGTCATGTTAAGAGGTCAGAACACCACTGCCACAAAGAAGAAGAGGGAGAGAGAGAGAAGGAAAGGAGGGGGAGACAGAGTGAGAGCGGGAGAAAAAAGAACAGTGAGAGACTTTCAGGAGTGGTGAGTGTGTATTACCTTATTATACTGTAGTATAATTACTTTGTTGTATTTTAGTAACACTTTTTTAAAATTTTGTTTTCTTGTAAAGATGCTGTTACAGTTACATGATTAAGGCAATGAGTATCTTAAATGTAGAATATTGTTACCCCTTCCCTTGTTGTTGTCCCACTATCCATTCCCTCTCCACCTCCCATGCTCCTCCTCCCCCCCGAAGTTGTAAAGTTCGTTTCCAATATATGGTCTTGGGGGTATCATTGCTGCAATGGGTCATCCTATGTCCTTGTTTCAGTGTTTTGTAATTCCCCTTCACCTCCTCAGATTAGACAAATGTATATACAAGATGCAGAGTACCAAAATCAAGTACAGTGACAACAGCGGATATACCATAGGGGGAAGAACATACAAAGGAAACAAACAAAAAAGAAATCACATAGTACATTTAAAACAATAACAATAAAGACAGAGTTCTCGTGTCTATACCTTGGGGTTCATTTCACTTTGTGTCATCTTATATGGACATATGTACATAGCTTTTGAGCCTTTCAGCTCATCTGATAAGATTAGCCTAGATGAATATTAACGATTGCAAATAAGGAAAACCATGGGACCTAAATTTTTGAGACTGGCTTACTTCACTTAATAGGATTTTTTCCAAGTCTTTCCATTTCCTAACAAATGAGGAGATGTCATTCTTTCTGATGGAGACATAGAATTTATATATATATACACACATATATATGTATATGTATATATATGTATGTATATATGTATACACATATATATATGTATATATATATATATACCACATACCACATTTTCTTGATCCACTAATCTACTGAGGGGAATTTGGGTTGGTTCCATATTTTAGCTATGTGAATAATACTGTGATAAACATAATTGTGCTGTTAGCTTCAGTATCTCCCTGTTTGTGATCCTTTGGGTAAATGCCCAAAAGTGGGATTGCTGGGCCATACGGGAGCTCTATGTGTAGTCTTTTGAGGAGCCTTTCCAAAGTGGTTGAACAAGTTTACAATCATACCAACAATGCAGTAAGGTTCCCTTTTGGCCACATCCCTCTAGCATCTGTTGTTATTAGAGTTCTTGATTATAGCCATTCTAACTGGGGTGAGGTGGAATCTCAACATTGTTTTATTTGCATTACTTTCATGGCTAGAGAAGTTGAACATTTCTTCATGTGTCTATTGACCATTCTTATTTCATCTTTAGAGAAGTCTCTCTTTAAGTAAGTCTTTATCCCACTTATTAATTGGGAAGTTGTTTCTTTGAGGATTTGTTGTTGAGGGATTTATTTTTTTAAGTTCTAAGTATATTTTAGATATGAGGCCCTTGTCTGTTGTATGGCTAGTGAAGATCTTCTCAGTTTGTCAGCTTTCTATTGATTTCACTAGCTATGTCCTTTGCCATGAAGAAGCTCTAAAGTTTCATGCAATCCCATTTTTCAAAACTTTCTTTGATTTGTTGTGTTTCTGGGTCTCTATTAAGAAAATTTTGGCCTGTGCCAAAGAACCCTAAAGTTTCTCCTATTCTGTCCTGTAATGCTTTCAGGGTGTCCTCTTTGATCCATTTGGAGTTGATTCTGGTGCAGGGTGATATATAAGAATCTAGCTTTACTTTTCTACAAAGTTTAAGCAATTTTGTCAGCACCATTTACTGAAGAGACTGTCTTTCTTCCATTCTAATTTTTAGTTCCCTTATTGAAAATTAGGTGGCTATAGGTTTGTGGGGTCATTTTTTGGTCTTCAGTCCTATTCCAGTCCTCAGGTCTGTTCTTATGCCAGTACCAAGGTGTTTTGATGACTATGGTTTTGTAGTAGAGTTTGAAATTTGGGACTGATATTCCTCCAGCACCGTTCTTTCTGTTAAGGATTGTTTTTGCTGTTTGGGTCTTTAATTGTTCCATATGAATTTTTGGATTGCTTCTTCTATTTCATTGAAGAATGAGGTTGGGATATTGATGGATATTTCATTGAATTTGTAGACAGCCTTTGGCAGTATAATCATTTGTACGATGTTAATCCTTCCAATCCAGGAGCATGGGAGGTTTTTCCACTTCCTTAGTATTCCTTTAATTTCCTTTTTCAGGTTTTTAAAGTTTTAATCATAGAGGTCCTTCACTTCTTTAGTTAATTCCTAGATATTTTATTTTTTGTGGGGTTATTACAAGAGGATTTGCTTTCCTGATTTCAGCCACACTCTTCTCATTATTGGCATACAGAAAATCCATTGGTTTTTGAGAGTTAATTTTATGCCCTGCTACTTTGCCAAAGTTTTGAATCAGCTCAAATAACTTGGAAGTGGAGTCCATAGGGTGCTTTAAATACAAGATCACATCATCTGCAAAGAGGGAGAATTTTACTTCATCTTCCCCTGTTTGGGTCCCCTTTAGTCAGTATCTTGTCTTATTGCTCCAGCTAGGCTTTCTAAAACTAAATTGAAGAGGAGTGGAGAGAGTGGACATCCTTGTCCCTGAGTTCAGAGGAAACAGTTGTAGGTTTTTGCTATTAAGTATTCTGCTGGCTGTAGGTTTGTCATATACAGCCTTTATTGTATTGAGGCTGTAGGTTTGTCATATACAGCCTTTATTTTATTGAGGAATATTCCATGCATTCCTAGTTTTTCCAGAGCTTCCATCATAAAGGGGTGTTCGATCTTGCCCAATGCTTTTTCTTCATCTATTGAAATAATCTTGTGGTTCTTATCCTTTGCTCTTGTTGATGTGATGTATTATATTAATTGATTTGCTTATATTGAACCAGCTTTGCATCCCTGGAATAAATCCTGTTTGATCGTGGTGTATGATTTTTTTGATGAGTTGTTGAAGTCAATTGGCCAAAATTTTGTTGAGAAGTTTTGCATCAATGCTCATCAAAGATATGAGTCTGTAGTCCTCTTTCTTTGATTGCTCCCTGTCTGGTTTGGGGATGAGGTCTATGATAGCTTCACAGAAGGATTTTGGCAGTGAAATTTCATTTTCAATTTCATCAAAGAGTTAGAGGAGTATTGGTGTGAGTTCTGCTTTGGAGGCCTTTTAGAATTTAGTAGTGAACCCATCTATCCATGGACTTTTCTTGGATGGGAGGTCTCTTATTGCTGTTTCTATTTCGATTCTTGATATGGGTCTGTTAAGTGGGTTTAAAATATCTTGGTTTAGTTTGGGCATATCAAAATTTGCTAGACATGCTTCCATTTCATCAAATTCTCACACTTATTAGCATAAAGGTTTGAGAAGTATTCCCTTATAACTATTCTGAATCTTGGTTGTTTCTGTCGTGATGTTTCCATTCTCATCTCTGAATTTGTGTATTTGGTTGTGTTCTCTTCTTTTTCTGGTAAGATTTGCTAAGGGTCTGTCAGTTTTGTTAATTTTTATCAAAGAACCAAGACTGTTATTTTATTCTTTCTAAGAATTTTTTGGATTCTAATTCATTTACTTTTGATTTAATTGTATTTGTTTCTGTCTAATGGATTGGGGGTTAAGTTGTTGCTCTTTTTCAAGGAGCTTCAGGTGCATCATTAAATTGTTGGTTTCAGATATCTTCAATTTGTTGATGGAAGAACTCAGAGCTATGAATTTTCCCCTGAGTACTGCCTTTGCTGTGTCCCAGTGGAGCTGGTAATGTTCATTTTTGTTAACTATCATGAACATTTGAATTTCCTTTTTAATCTCTTCCATGACCCACTGGTGGTTCAACAGTATGTTGTTCTCCTCCATGTGTTACAGGATTTTCTTTGGTAGCATTTGGTATTGAATTCTAATTTTATTCCCTTGTGGGCTGAGAGAATGCAGGGCATAATTTCAATGTATCCATATTTGGACAGATTGGCTTGTGATCTAAAATGTGGTCTTTTTTGAAGAATGTTCCATATGCTGCTGAGAAGTATGTGTATTCTGTTGCTGATGGGTGGAATATTCTGTATAGGTCTGTTAAGTGTAGTTGGTTTATGCAGTTGTTTATATCTGTTGTTTCTGTTTTGAGTTTTTCCCATGTTGACCTATCCAGTGATGCTCTGTTCTGGTCTGGTTTGTTTTGGGTTCTAAAGTCTTCTTATATCTGAATGAGCCTATCTTTTTGCATGTTTGGGAAGTTCTCTGCTAGGAGAACTAATAAATAAACTAAATAAATTCCCTAGACCTTTGGCTTCTGTTTCTAGGCCCTCTTCTACATCCATCAGCCTTAAATTAGGCATTCTGATGGTGTCTTCTATATGCTGAATTAATCTATCATTTTTTATTTGTCTTGAATACTGTGTGTTCTTTCTCTATAATGTCTAGGCTGTGCTCTATCCCAGAAATATAGTCTGCTGCATAGTCTAGCCTACTGTCCAGATTTTCTACTTTGTCTGCTGCACCTAGCCTACTGTCCAGACTTTCTACTTTGTTTTCATTTCCTTTCCTTCTAATTGCTCAGTTTTAATGGCTTCAATTTCTTTGTTGAAGGTTTGTTTTAGATCTTGTATGGATTTCTTTGCCTCCTTGATTTCGTTTTCTGTGTTCACTCTCAAATCCCTTAATTGAATGGCTATCCTTTCACTGTACTTCTTTTCCTTTTTTTTTGTCTATCATGGAGCCTGAACTCTGGGCCTGGGTGCTGTCCCTCAGCTCTTCAGCTAAAGGCTAGTGCCCTACCATTTGAGCCATAGTGCCACTTGTGGCTTTTTTCTGCTTATGTGGTGCTGAGGAATCAAACCCAAGGCCTCATGCATGCAAGGCAAGCACTCTACCACTGAGCCAACTTTCCAGCCACCCTCCCTTCGCTTTTGTTGGAATTCATTCCCCTTTTTGTTTTGGATTCCATGAATATGTCTATTAATTTTTTGTTTGCCTCATCATGCTCACACATAGCTTTATTTAGGCTTTCAGTTTTTTCATTCAGCATATTTACCAGTAGTGTTTGTAAAGCATTTTGAGAGGTATCCTCTGGATTTTTTATTAAATTTTCTGTTGTCATTTGTCCTGGGTGGGACTTGAAATTCCTGACTTGCCATTTCTTTGTGTTTCTGTTGCTTGTTTTCCCTATTGGGAATGAAAGCAAATCTAATTCTTCACTAAAACACAATCACCAACCCAGAGCCCTGTGGCTGCACAGATTTTAGAAGTTTACAATTAACGATGGATGTTTTCACTCTATCTCACCTTTTTTTGCAAATGAGTTTATATCCAATTACACACTAGAACACAATTCTAAGGTAAGCAATTACCAAGAACCCTGTAGTTGCACAGACATAGGAGGTATACAATAAAAAATGGGAGTTTTCACAGTATCTCACCTTTATGTGGAGTGAGAGTATATCAATTACACACTAAATCACAATTCTAAGACAAGCTCCCAACCAGAGTCCTGTAATGGCACAGGAATTTGAGGTTCACACTCAAAATGAGTATTTTCACTCTATTTCTCTTTTTGGAATTGAAAATATCTCCACTTCATCACCAGAACACAATTTTATTGTGAGCCTGAACTCAAAGCCCTTCAGTTGCACAGACTTTGGATGTTCTCACTCAAAGATACATCTTTTCCCTATAGTTCTCCTTTTTTGGAGATGAAAGTATATCCAGTTCCTCACCAGAACAATTTTAAGATAAGCACCAACTCAGAGCCCTGTGGTTGGGCAGACTTTGGAGGTACACAATCCAAATAGGCATTTCACTCTATCTCTCCTCTATTGGCTACATAAGTAGGCCCAATACCACTGCTGAGCACAGTTTTAAGGCAAATCCACACTGGAGCAGTATCAGTTCACTGATTTTAGAGGTTCCCAATCATAGATAGGTATTCCCTTATTTACCTCATCTTATCTTTGTTAGAGGAGTGGTATTGTTTTTCAAAAGTGGGAATTATAAATAGTTGTAATCAGTGAGTAGCTATGTTATGAGGTTGGGAATGATTTGAGCCAATGGTAACATCTTGAGCCACTTTGGCACAGTCTCACTGACTACAGATATAGACTAGCTCAGTGTTTCACACTTGGGGATCAACAGAGTAAAGCAAGTGAATAGAGAATGAAGGAGCAGAAATAATTGTAAATGGGTGAGCTGTAGTTAGAGGAAAGATTAAGATATACAATGAAATATAGAAGGTAAAATCAGATTAGAGAAATATAGCAAAGGAAAGGAGCAGAGGGAGGAAAGTTATGATCTAACTTCTAAGTAAGAAAGAGTGAGGAACATTTTTTAAAAAAACAAAAAGGAAAGAAGAAAAAATATATACATAAAAATAAAAAATAAATAAAAAATTAGAACAATTATGTACATATGAAGTAATAATACTAAAATGAAGAATACTAATATTGTGCAGTAGGAAATTGGGTAAACAATTTATACTCTGAATTAAGGCTATACAGAGTTATGGAGGAAGCCTCGTGGTCACTGTAGGCTGTGTATCCAGTTGTGAAAAGAACAACAATGAAGAAGGAAAAATAAAAAACAACATTGTTGCAAAAAGAAAAATCAAGAAAACAAAAACATAAAAAAACTGACAGAAAAAAGGTAATAGATAAACTAGTTGCAAAAATAAAAAGAGAAGGATCAATTGTTTTTATTTTTTAAAGAAATTTTTAAAAATAAAGAAAAATTTAAAAAATATAATTGAGGTAAAAGGAAAGAGGAAAAAAAGTATCTTCTATTTATTTGCGGGGGGCGAGGGTGTTATGTATCCCCTAAATGCACTTTCCAGTCCCTTGATGTTGTCTTTGATTTGCTTGTAGTAGTCAGTTTTCCCTGTTGGTTGGTTTCTCAAATCGGCTTGTTTGGGTGCACATATAAAAGTTCTGCTTTACAGGCTTGGGGACTTTGCTACCTTTTTCCCAGACTAAAAATCACGATCTGCTTTTTGGTTTCTTTGTTCTGCCGGGAGGAGGTGGCTGTAGACTTTAGTTCATTGCTGCTGTGACTGAGCTGGGGCGTGGTTGGGGTTTGGCCTGCTTGGAGTCAGTGGTCTTTCCCCAAGTGAGGAGCCCCTTTGGGCGACTAACCTGGATCCTCTCTTGGTTTTTATAGCCTGTCCAGCTTTTATTATTTTTAATGAATGTGTGTGAGATTCCTGCAGCAGGCTAAGGAGCCTGTTCAGCTGAGGTATGGCTGGAATTCCTTTGCTGCCTCCCTGGGCTCACCAGGTAGTGAAGAATGGATGCTCTGCCCTGGCCCTGTGAGGAGTTCCCTCCTCCTGGGCGGGACGACTCTCACAGGTCCAAATCATTGTCCTGGAGAAAATGGTGCTGCCTGTTGCTTTTGTGTTCCAAGTTATCTGGTAGCTGTTATGGCAGAGTCTATGCCAGTATCCAATATGGTTTCCTTCTCCATGGTGGAGAGGAGAGGGCTGCCTTCCCTGAGCTGTTCTGTGGGTAGGAGCAGGGATACTCACGGTTTTCCGGGCTTTTCAGCCCATCCCAATCTGTGCTAGTGTTCAGCAGGATGTGGGATTCTGATCCTGATCGTTCAGTCCACGCTGGAGGTGGGCGAAGAGATGCGGTCCACGCTGGAGGTGGGCGAAGAGATGGGGCCCTTGGACTCTGGCCCGCTTGTTCCAGCTTTGTCTGGCCGGTCCCGCGGCAGCCACTTGTCCTCAAATCTGTCTTCTGGTGCAAACTGCCTGAATTTTCCCTTGCTAGGCAGAATCTCTGTACTATTACGGCTCACTTGGTGTGATTTTCCCATACTGAATTATTCCCTGAACTGCGAAAACTGATTTCTTGTAGAGAGCTCACATATAGCTCAGCTACATCTCTGCTATCTTCTTCCAGTCTCTCCAGTAAAACTTTTTTTAAAAGGTGACCAAGGCATCTCAACTTTAGTGCTATTACAAAAAACAAAAAACCATAAACAAAGGGAAGCTAAAACAAGGATGTATTTCATTTTTGACTTTTCCATTCACTGCCTGGTTGGTACCAGCAGTATCTGAAATGTGGCTCTAGATAATAAACCCATGCAGAAGCACTTAAAGCTGTGATCATTCTGTTCTATCTAAACCTCTTAATAATGTTCTTATGACTAAAAGTGATAAATAGATTTAATTTAGCATTATAAGAGAAGCAATCCCAGCTTAAAATAGTTTCCATTCTGAAGTTACTTTGTTTAATAAGTACACACAAATAGAAAGAAGAAAAATAATTCATAGCACTCTACATAAACAGTCCTTATGAATAATTGAGTATTTTTATATACTCTTATATTTTAAAGATGTAAACCAGATGCCCTTGACTTTTTAATAACAAATGAAAACTACATTTTTTCTTTCTGTAAACTTTCTGTTGACAGATAATATAGAGAGAAAGACAAGTAAATGCAATTATTAATTTTTACAAATTAAAAACCACAATCATCAGCCATATAAAAAAATAGTATATTATCAGAATCTCCGAATCCTCTTTCATTTGCAGTACCTATTCTTCCTCACTTTTGCGAAAAAAAAATGCATTGTATTTTCTAACAGCCTAGAATTTTTTTGTCAATTTTTATGTTTTATATACATGGAATCACACAGCATGAATTTTTGTATTTGCATATTTTCATTCAGCATTATGTTAGAGAACTTGATTTATATTATTGTAAGAAACTAGTGATATTCACTTTCATCCCTATATTCACTTATGTAAATATATGAGATTTGTTTTGTTGATTAGGTATTTTGAAATTTTGAGTTATTTTAATGATGTTATATGAAGATTCAAGCATGCCTCCATTAGTGGATATACTCACATTCCTATTAGCTATATACTTAAGTTGACAGATCTTTACTAAAAACTGCATATTTTATACCTAGTGTGATAGACCAGTTTATAATCTCACCAGCAGATGGAATATTCTATTTGATTTATTTTTTTGTTTGATTGTTTAATTCAGCTCATGAGCAAATATTGGTTTCACAATATGCACTGAATTTGTACTTTTTTAAATCCCAAAATAGAAAAATACATTATTTTTCATCATTTATCTTGGCCATAGAATTTCTTCTTTTGTGAAGAGCCTACTAAATTGATGTCTAAGCCTATTTTTCTTATTTCCTTTTGAACTCTCTTAATCACTTCTGTTGAATACATATTTTGTTTTCCATATAGCCCAATTTACCAGCATTTTTAATCAGTGCTTTTGTGCTACATGTTTTTCACTTCAAGATCACAAAGATATTCTGTTCATTTTTTATTACAGTACTCCAGAAGTTTTCTTTTTATATCTACAATACATCTGGAACTGACTTTTTGTGTGTCATATAATATCTTTCCCTTTGTGGCCCAGGACTCATTAATCTCTGTGTGAAAATCTGGTTATATATATGACAGTTCTCAAATCTTCAATTTTTTTTCATTTCAGTCCAACACATTTTATTCATTTCTTCTACTGAGTAGACCTAGTTCACACAAGATGTGTCAACATTCCCTATTTGGATTTCAATTTATTTAGACTAAAGAAAAAGTGCTACCTCCATAGTTTTGGGATGCTACATCTGTATATATAATATCTACTATGTTTATGTCTGTCTATATGTATATGTCCATATTCTATCTATATTTATTTGTAATTTTTTTCTTTTTACTGTTGTAGGGATTGAACTCAGGGCCTGTATATGTTAGGTATGTGCTCTATATGTCTACCTTGGACCTTTTGTTTTTGTTCATAATTTTTCTAGTGCTTTATGACATGGTAGGCATGCTTGAAAGTGAAAATCCACACTTGGTTTATATTCAAAAGGATATAATTATCACTCTTTGAATTCTTCATCAATCAGATGGGTCATTTATTTGAGCTGTTTAGACCATCTTGGCCCTTATCCAAATATACTATTACGATGATATGCTGATTTATTACTTTGTTCATCTGTTATTATATCTACCCTTGTCAATGTCTAGCCAATAACAAAAAGATCTGATCGGATAATCATTAGATGCCCCCTGGTCAGCTTGTGAGTCACTGGATCCAGTGATGTGGTAAGATATATCGAATAGTATAATTGCTTCCAGCTATGCTTTTACCTCAACTCCATTCCTTGCTCGATCAGACATACTGCAAATGCCTTGGGATCTGTTTGTTTCCCAGAGATATTCTGGTTACAAAGAAACTAAAAATGTCCAGAAGTGAGCTTTCTCTGTGTATTTTTCAAAGGACCACTGAACAGAAATAAAGAAAAACCTTTAATCTTGTCATTTAATGACAAAAAATTTCCTTTTGTCTTTGGAACCAGGTGATTTGGGTCCCTCTCATTTGGAAATGTTACAGGACATTTCAATTCCCTATGATCTGTTGACTAGATTAGATTGCAACCATCTGTTGGTAAGTTGGCTAACAGCTACTAATGTACCCTGGATGCTTTGTCTACTCCCCCAGAGACACCATTGTGGTTTGCGGCATGATGAACGGCTACAATCTAGAAGTGCAAATGTGATAAGTAACTGAGAAATGACTTCAAGTGTAATTGCTACTTCAGGAGAGAAAGATGGGCCACATTACTATAAATATAATACCTGTTGGTCTGTGTAGTACTATGTACTAACTCAAACAAGGAAAATGTGTAAGAATATACAGATTTTATCCTCTTTGGTGTCAGAGAAAACTGGGTTAGAGGGAAGTTCCAAGAAGGTAACAACTTTCTCATTATTCTGTGATATTTTTCATGCTTGCTTTTGTGGAAAATAGTCTTGGAAACGAAGATTACAACAAAATTTCCAAGTCCAAATTCTTTGCTCTTTAAACTTTTATGCATTGAGGAGAAATACATTTTTTGTTTTGCTGAAATTGCATACATAGAAGAAGGCAAATACCAAGAAGTGTAAAATGAAACTCTCTTTGTTCTAATCATCCAACCAGACCAGAAATTGCAATAGCATAAGTAACTCAACTCGCAATTCCTGGAACCTAGATTTTGCTACCAGAATATCTTAAAGAGATTACAAGTGAAAAGTTGTTGGAAACCTAAACCTCTAGTAAGAAATCAGTTTTACCACAGACTTGTGTCATTATCCTAAGGTGCTTGAATCGTTCAACTTCAACCTATGACATTTGTGGGGTAGTCCTTTTTAACTAGCCATACTCATCAATTTTGAGATAGCTCTGTCTGATAAAAAATACGCTAATTACTAAATTGCTAATCACAACAAGATAATCCCATATTAACTCAACATTTAGATTTCTGCCTGTTATGCTACTTAGACCAATTTTGTCCAAGCATGACAAGTATGATATACCTGCAGTATTTTGGTATATCATACACATCATATATAGTTTTGTTAAGGATAATGATTTTCCTATTTCTGACCATACTGGTTACTAAAATACTGATCCTTGTTATCATATAAAACTAACCAGTTCAGATGTTTGTTCTTTAACAGTTCCTAGGATTTTTTCTCTTTCTTATATTCCTAATTATCCCATTACCTCCTCCACAAATGAAGTTGTACATGTACTATAACTTTTTGTACAAATCATCCATCATATTGTGATATAGCAAATAGTTATTAAAAGCTATATGTTAATGTCAGAACTGAGTTTTATTCCATTTGTCAAACGTATGTCATGTTTTCCTAATCTTGGTTTTATGTATAAAATAAAGATTAACATTGTTACTCAAACATGAAATGAGATTGGATATAAACTTCATTAAACCTCATTAAGAGCTGGGCAACAGTGGCTCACACCTGTAATCCTAGCTACTCAGGAGGATGAGATCTGAGGATAACGGTTCAAAGCCAGCCCTGTCAGGAAAGTCCGTGAGACTCTCATCTCCAATAAACCACTAGAAAACTGGAAGTAGCATTGTGGCTCAAGTGGTAAAGTGCTCGCCTTGAGCTGAACAACTGAGGGACAGTGCCCAAACCCAGAGTTCAAGCCCCATGACAGACAAAACAAAAAACAAAAAACCACCTCATCAAGTTCCAGACATGGATCTCAGTGCTTGGTAGATACCAGTGAACAACAAAGTCTCAAATCATACTTTTACTGTGTCAATTAAGATCTTTAGTTGCAAGTAAAAAGACATCTACTTTAAACTAACATATGCAGTTATTGGAGAAATTACCAGATCATTATGATTATATAAGTAGGTTCTACAGTGAGTGGCCCTGGAAGCTCACAGGGCCAGATCATAATCAGAAGACATGCTGAGAACCAGGTGAAAGGTGGGTGGAATTCCTTTTTTATTTTTATTTTTTGGTTTCATTTTACATTTCCTACTCTAACTTCCTTTGAATTCACCAGATGGCTTTCTCAGGTCCTACAAAACTGGCATTAAGGCTCACTGAATGCCTGGTCCCTGATAACAAGACTGTTATCATACTTTTGATGGGGATGGGTGGGGGTTCAGGGGTGGAGGAGGTGGAGAAGGACTTCCCTGGAAAGAGATTTTTAATGTCCAGCACCACAATAAACTCTAATGCACTTTTATGAAATTTTAAGAGAGACAAGGGTCACATGGCTCCTCTTGTGCCCCAAAGTTTTACAAAGTTTTCCTCTTAAACATATTCACCTCTCCATGAAATTGAAGTAAGATACTTCACCTAACAAAGCACACACATGTTCCATACAATAGCCAGTGAATAGGTAGCCTCATGAATGGGTGGATACAGTAACTTTTTCTCTCATTCTACATTTTTTTTTACTTCTTTTTGTCTCTCAGTTTTACCTTCTAAGACCCGTTTGTATCCTTGAGCTTGAAACTATCACTATAAGCAACATCAAGCTTATATCCCCAGGGAATAAGTCAGTAGGGCAATCTTTCCCATTATTTCTGCATATAGTTTAAAAATCATGCAAAGGTCTCTAGCCAAACTTGGACTGTCTGCTACCTTGCTCAGGAAGTAAACATTGGATGCACCTAGGGTTTGGTGTCCTTGCCTATCCTTCATTATGTACTCACTCAACCAAGACTAAATACCTATGCTTGGAACTGAAGGTACAAGTATAAATAATTACAGATTGGTGGCCTCAAGCACACACAAATGGACACAAAGATTGTGCATATGGGAAATGAGTGACTGAAAATTAACAGTGTACCAGTTTGACTCATTATGCATTATCACTGACCTTCCAAAATTCTCTTTATTATCACATTTAAATAGAAGAATGAATGAAGTGATTAAATAGAAGAATGAATGAATGTGTGATTCTATCATTAGTGGGTACTCACTATTTATGTGTTGGGTAAAAGTCCTTGCATTTGAGATCAGAAGTGAACCAATATTAAATAACTTGATTCAGCTGATGTATTTAGTTCTTTTACATAACCTTTCCTTACACCATAGCTTTATAGCACTTGGAATTGACCAATTAACCATGCTCTCATATGCTAAAATGTTAGTTCTGTGGAAACAGTAAATGATGGGCCTTAGATTAAATCCTGATTTTTCTGGCCCCACTGTACCAAAATTCTTTCCACCACAATCTTCCTTTGAGAAAGATACAAATGAAATGCACTTATACTTTACATGAGCAATCTCTTTCTGTTTAATACATGATTTTGGAATATACTTTTTGCAGAGTGTAAAGAATCATGCAAAGAAACCTAGTTTTGACTGGATAATTGTATGGTATGAAATATCCATTCAAAATGACCCTATTACAATGTATTATTTCTTTCATTTTAACTAATTCAAGGTTATTTTGAGTAGAAATTCTGTCCCATGAGATTACACCTTCAAATTCATGGCACCTCTCCAGCACTCACTCATAGAGCCTATGACCTAGACTCTGGGTGCCTAAAGAGGTAACAATGTGAAAACCATTAAGGGAAGCAACAGGAAGGTTTCAGTTCTCTTTTTATCAGAAGAAAAAAATAATATCCAGATGTGTTAATTGAAAGATGGTTTGCCAGGTGTTACTGGCTCATTCCTGTACTAGCTACTAAGGAGATTGAGAACTGAGGATTGTGGTTCCAAGCCAGTGGGGCAGAAAAGTCTCCATGAGACTCTTATCTCCAATTAACCACTCAAAAATTAGAAGTAGACTGTGGCTCAAGTGGTGGAGTGCTAGCTAGCCTTGAGCACAAAGAGACTCAGGGACAGTGGCCAGGTCCTGAGTTCAAGCCCTTAAATTGACCAAAAAAAAAAAAGATGGTAAAAGGATTTTTTAAAGCATGGTTTCCCCTTTACCCCAATGGGACACAGCACTGGGAGAAAGATTAAATAGAACAGAGAAAGCCTGATAAAGGAAAACCTATTCAGCCTCAGATTCACTAAAGAGAGCCTTTTCAGAATATGTGACTATACATGGTGCAAATATATTGTGGATATGTTTTCCAGTTGTCTGATAACAACTTTAAGTACTTAGACTCTCTAAAATCCTATCTGATACAAAGATGGATATAAATAGATGATTCTGATGTGACACAAAGATTAAATAGAAATTCCTTGGCAGGATTAGCAAAAACATTTATGTGCCCTTCTCTTTTCCTCCCCTCTTCTATTTTAAAAATAGAGCAGAATCACACACATTAATTTGACACCCCATGTGCTCATATATTTGGCATTGAGTTTTTCAATGCCTTCTGAAAACAACAATCCCAGAACTCTGAGGTTTCCATGACAACTGCATTTAAAGAAGGTGAAGTTTCCAGTTTGATAGAGCTGAAAGGCTCTGTTAACATCAGGTTTCAATGATACTGAAATCATGGTATCAGGACACCATATACCACAAGAGATTCAGGTTAATCCCACCTAGCATTTGTTTTTCTGTTGGAGTGAGATTTCTTTAAAAGCTAATAAATAATTCATTCAAATGGTAAATAGCATCTCTAATATCATATCATGTAATATTGACACTAGAATTGCCTAAAGTCTTAATACAATAATTTCCATTTCATGAGATAGCATTATGCAATTCTATAAAAAAAAGATAACATGTGTATTACTGACATCTGCTCCTCTGTACCAAGATCTATAAATACTGAACAAAAATGCATTTGGAATGGAGATGTTCTTTTGTCCATGAAAAATATATACTTCAATTAAACACCATAGATTGGTTTTATAGGGCTGAAACAAAGTACTATAAATTGAGTGGCTCAAATAAGAGAAAAGTACAGTCCTTGAGACCAGAGCAACAGATCAAGTTACCCATATTTTTTCTTTCTGAGGGTTGTGAAAAATAGTCCAGTCTGTACTTCTGGTGGTTTGTTTACTATCTTTTGGGGTATAATGGCTTATAAAAATGTCATCCCAATCTCTGCTTTACATTCTGGTATTCTATGTACGCATGGGGGAAGGGCTGTTAACCTACTTCAGGATGGTTTCCACTAAACTAATTGCATCTACAATGACCCTGTGTCTTAATGGGATTACAACTTGAGGTCATCCAGGCTAGGTTTCAACATGTAAATTTAGCATAAGAATTATATTTCAAACCTGAGCTAAGAATATCACATTTATCATTTTATTCTATATTTATAATTAATACTGAAATCACAAGTTTAAGTGAAATGAACTAGTTCTCAATTTTTTTTAATCTTGTAAAAGTGTGCTCCTGATTCACTAAGCTTGGGCTCAGGTATGAGATTCTGTTGAGATTTCTGGCAACTTTAGATTTATGGGTGACCGTAGAACATTTTGAACAGCAATGAATTAAACAGTGTGAATGGAGGCCTTACTTCTGAAGCTTGGGTCATAGGATAACAATTCATCTCTGGAAGTGATAAGAAAAAATCCAGGAATAATAAAAAAAGGGATAGAAGATTTGAAAACAAGTTAAAACAGGCTGTGGTATTTTTGTGAGAGTTCTCTGTCAAGAGCCATTCTAAAAAAAAGCAATCAAATCTACATCCAAAAAGGAAAATGAAAAAACATTGACATCTTGTTCTAAACTGACTTATATTCTACTTCTATATAGAACTAGTTTTTGAACTTTGTGCTTGAATGAGCTACAAAATAGCTATCTGATGCTCTGTCTAATATGTGATGAAGTGCCATGAGGATACTATAATGACACACTGCCCAAGGCTTTATCTTTTATATAATGTATAACAAGGAATCAGCAAATTTCTTGAAAGGCTATACACAGAAAACATTTTTAGATTTTTGTGGCCCAAAGCAGCAATCAAGGCTGTTATATAGGTTCTAGTATAAAAATCTATACATTCAAAACCTAATATAGCTTTATGAATTACTGCAACCTGTTATAAAAGGTTGCATTGCATCATAAGAAAATACACAATTGGTCCAAAACCAAACTAGAGCTGGAATCCAGACCTCTAAGCAGGAGTCAGAAGGAAGAGCCCGCAGGTATGGCACAAGAAGTAGAGCTGAGACCAGGGCAAGCTACAACTAGTAAATCTAATGGCCTCAGACCGCAAAGGCAGCTCTGTGAGGAAAATACCGGTAAGCACAATGCCGTGAACACAGTAAATTCAACACAAATGTAGATCCAGAAAAAGAAAAAACTAAAAGCCTAACATCAATAATAGGTAGCTTTCTTAATCAATCAATAGCCTAGCAAAGCTGCATGTTGTCCCGCTCTATCCCTGTTTCTCTAAGGTATTTTCCTGTCCATGATTCACTAGCTATTACCATTTGTGATCATCTAGCTCTTCTCATATTTGAACCATGTTTTGGTGAAGACAGATTGTTGCATTTATCATGCATATTGATTGGAAAACTCTTTTCTGTGAGCAATTAACAATGAACTAAACCAAGAATAATTGAAGGTCCTTTTTCAAAAACCTCTTAATCCCATTATAAAACAAAACTGTACACATGTCCTACTTATGAAAGGAAACATGAAAAATGAGTGTAGGGATTTAGATTCCCTTCTGCATCCAGATTCTCTTTAGATTCCCTTCTGCATCCAGAATTGCACAATAATCAGTGCTGCAAATATAGATCTGTGATGATTTCCAAGAACAGGTATCTGTTCTTTGATACCTGTTCCACAATACCCTACTCACAACTCTAATGCACCTAGAATCTTTCTGGGAACCATGTGGAGGACTTCTCTGAGAGAAAAATGCAAAGGGACAACACTGGTTCTGGCACTGCACAAGATAAGCAATCTATCTTTTTGCAGTAATATTGAACATTGACGACATCTGTAGTGCACAGGATGACAATATTTCCCAAAGTGGAACTATACAGCACAGTCTTCATTTTTCTGTCACTTCTAACTTAATCTTTTCTGGCTACAGAATTTTTTCCATGGCTATTATAATCATATGCAAATCACATGTAAAGACATGTTAAATTATGAAAACAAAAGCACTAACAAAAAGAACCACACAACTCACCAATTTCCAAGACTATTATGTTATTGTTTGGGTGGTAAGGAAGCAGGGCCCTATGAAGCTAACTGGCAAGCACATTTAAAATCTAAGGTGAAAAAAAATCTTCATATTTTCCCAGTGAGTAATAATGAAATGTTGTTCATTTTCAATGTGACTATTAGACATCATCCTGGGAGCTTCCACTGATGTAATAAGAAAAGAAGCAGTATACAGATTGGGAAAGAACACATAAATGTTTTCTTGCACATGATGTACTTACTGATGTTGAAAATCCCAAGGAATCAACAGTAACAAAAATCTTTTAGAATGCATAAGTACATGAAGTTATAGTATAAGGCTGATGTACGTATTATATATAAGATAGACATATTCATATAATACCTGGAATTTGAGAGTTTCTCTAATCAGTGACTCAATCAAATCTCATTCTTTTTATGATTATTTTTGGAATTTCCCCCATAGTAGTACCAGCCACTTGGTTTTAGGAAACCTGGGGAAAGTGATTTATTTGAGGACATGAAATTGTGAGAGCTCTATGAGCTACATTTTATACTAGATTAACAGGGTTCAAATTTCATATCATCCTATACGCACATCAGTATCAACTGAGATATGGAAAAGCACATTCTATCAACTACTGATTTAAATTTCAACAAAACACACGTGACTGTCAACATAAAGTATAATGAACAGAACAAACAATTGGTTAACTGGAGATGATGCTTAAGAGGTCAGAAGAAGAGGCTGGGAAGGTGGCTCAGTGGTAGAGTGCTTGCCTTGCATGCATGAGGCCCTGGCTTCGATTCCTCAGCACCACATAAGCAAAAGAGAAAAAAGCCGGAAGTGGCACTGTGGCTCAAGGGGTAGAGGGCTAGCCTTGAGCTGAAGAGCTAAGGGACAGCGCCCAGGCCCATAGTTCAGGCCCCACGACCGGACCCCCCACCAAAAAAAAAGAGGTCAGAAGGAAAAGAAGAAATCATTACAGTTACTCAGAAGAATGTTATGCATAGAAGAATTACAGGAGACATTGGATACATATTCTTTGAATTATCTGCTCTTGTTCTCTAAAATAGGCAATTTGTAGACTGAAAAGAGAATGTAGCATTATGAGATACACACAAATTACCTATGCTGTGATGATATTTATTTGTCTTTTTTTACTTCTCAATAGAAAATTTAATTTCAATGCTGGAAATACTTTTGTTGCATAATTAATATTTTCCTGAACTTACTTTGAGGCTTTCTCTGAAAAATTTATCTAATTAATTTCTATAGATATCACTAAATATCTTCTCTATTCTCAATGTGTTATAAGCTAGAAAAATACTAATGTACTTTTCCCAGTTTCCCTCTAATAGCATTCAGTGAATTTGGTTTAGCTCAAGTGCTCCAAGAGTAAGTTTTGTAAAGTTTACTCAAATTCATCACAATTCCTTCTGGGAAGGGTAGGTCTGAGTGCTGGCTCTTTTCTGTGCTCGAAGGTGGATTTAGAGATGGGTCATTGATGCTAAAGCCTTGATTAATACTATTCTAGTTACCTCTACATATTTTCCTTAACTGGTTGAGATGAAAGGTACAATCAAAATTTCCCTTTACCTTCCATCATTTAACATAGTTTTTTTTTTCTTTTTTTCTTTTTTTGGGTCCGGTCGTGGGACCTGAACTCTGGGCCTGGGCGCTGTCCCTCAGCTCTTCAGCTCAAGGCTAGCGCTCTACCACTTAAGCCACAACGCCACTTCCGGCTTTTTTTCTTACGTGGTGCTGAGGAATCAAACCCAGGGCCTCAGGCATGCAAGGCAAGCACTCTACCACTGAGCCACCTTCCCAGCCCCCATTTCACATAGTTTTATAAATGCTAAATAGTTAAGCAGAGCCACATCATGGCAGAGGAAAAATCTGCTTTAGGTTTTAGAAGGGATATCATTTTAAAATGTGCCTTCTGAATGAACTTCTTAAGATGTATTCACATTTCTCACTTCCTTGTATTTCGTCTACATTTTAGGTAGAGAAAGAATCACACACATAACAATTAAATGATTATCTTAACTGTCAGAGTCTTCTAGGAGTAAGCTATGTAATTGGCTTGGAGTGATATTGTGAATATATTCACAATAGCTATTTTTGTAAAGTATACCAGTGAATCATTTTAGAAAAATCTCAATCAGACATTTTCAGGGTAGTGTGAGACCTGCTGTTAGAGCCACAATGATGGTCCCATTGGCTTTCCCTGCAGCCCATGAAGGCTACCTCCAAGTGTCTGGCACAGAAAAACACAGGACACCAGCCCTCACTGCTTTACCGTGATTGCTTGTGCCCAACAAGAAGGTGCTGCACAGTCAGCTGACTCTGGAAGTGTATTTAAGAATGTCACTGCCCAAGGACCTAGGCAGCCTCTAGAGTTTAGAAGAAACATGCAGATATAGATATTCAAGTAAGGAAAGAACAGAAAGACAGATGTGGGTAAGCTCCTACAGGCACTTGACTTTCATCACTCAGATACCTGGTACAAGTTAGTGGCAAATGTGCCCTTTTAGAGGAATCTGTGCCATCTTCCTTGATATTTCCTTAAAATGGCATATACTTTGCAATTTGAGTGTAATTGTATTTCTGTGTACATGCTTAATCCAGAAATTTATTACTCAATTCACAACCTCTTAGGCTTAACGTCTTTAATAGCAGTATTATCTCTTTATACCTATATAATTTTCAAGTAACTAATTTTAAGAATTTTTATTTTTTAGTTTCTCATGTTTACTTTCTATCCCTCCCCTCCTCTCATCCTACCCATTTCTTCTCTCAATATCATTTCTTTATAATTTTTAGTGTTTCACTTTTTAAATTTAAATTTTTGTTTTTCCATTTTTTCTTTTTTTTAATCTCTCTCCTATCATTTTGTCCAATCCATTTCCCTCTCTGAGATATGTGTAGTCCTTTGAGGAACCTCCAAACTGCTTTCCAGAGTGGTTAAACAAGTTTATACTCTCACTGACTGTACAGTAGAGTTCCCTTTTGGCCACATCCCCTCCAGCATCTGTTGTTATTAGATTTCTTGATTATTCTAACTGAGGTGAGGTAGAATCTCAATGTTGTTTTGATTTGAATTTCTTTTATGGCCAGAGATGTTGAGCATTTCTTTATGTGTCTATTGGCCATTAAGTTAAGTAAGTCAGACCCAAAGAAACATAGGTCCCATGGCTTCCCTTATTTGCAATAAATAGTATACATCTAGGATAATCTTAGCAGATGAGCAAAATAGCTCAATAGCTGCATACATATGACCATATAAGATGATGCTTATCAAAATGAACTCCAAGATATGGACACAAGAGACTTTTCTTTGTTGTTGTTTCTAATGTACTATGTGATTTCTTGTTTTTTCTTTTTGTTTTTTTGGGGCTTTTTTTTGTATGTTCTTCCCCTTATGGTATATCCCTTGTTGTCACTATATTTGATTTGATATCCTGGTATTGTATACACATTTATTTGAATTAAGGAAGGAAAGGGGAACAACAGAGTGGTGAGACAAAGAACAAGGGGGTAACCAATGTAATAGCGATTCTCACAAAACAATATGTTGGAAATGATCTGTACAACTTGGAGAGGACTGAGGGGGAGGGAAAGTAGGAGAAAAATGAGGGAGAGGGTAACAAGTTTGACAAGATATGTACTTATTACCTTACTTATGTATCTGTAATTCCTCTGTATATCACCTTGACAATAAAAAAATTTTAAATTAAAAAGTTCAGTAGCATGATTCTATCATGAACTAGAGGCTCAGAGCCTTCACCAGTAGTATTCAAAAGAAGCTGTTTGCACTTTTTCTGCACTCAGAGCAATTAATGGTCTACAGAGAATCTCATGACTCTCATCTCTGTATTTCTCAGTGTAGTGGAGCTGTGGGATATTCAAAGCCTGTTTTTATACTGTAATTCCCTTTCTACTCTGATTATCTAAACACTTGGAGTTATAATGTTTTTTCTATCTATATCTAAATCTCCTTAACAAATAAAGTAATAAAATAAGGCTTTTGTGTTTTTTAAATCATTAAGTGATAGATTAAAAGCTAAAGTTATTGACTTGCACATACTGCAATATGACTTCATTTATATCTTGAGCACTATAGGCAGCTTAGGTTGGCAATTGTCCACTGTTCTGTAGATAGTGAATATCATTCAAAGAAAAAAAACCTATGGAAGATTTACTCTGACTATGATATTCTATAGGAGCAAGATAAGGATATATTTAGCCCTTAGGTTTTGCCTTAAAAATATGTAGAGTTTGAAATATCTCAACTTTCATTTTGGTAATTCTCTAAGACTTATATATTTTTAATTATTTATTTTTATGTATTATTGATTCGACAATATAATGAGTTTCTTTAGGACATTTCCATACATGTATGCAATGAACATTGGTTATGTTCACCACCAAGTACCTTGATTTATCCTCCTTACCCTTTGCGATTGATTCATTTCCTCTTTCTAAATGGTTCCTGTTCTATTTTCATGTCTTTAAAAATCTAGAGTCCATATAGGAAGGGATAAATGGCTAAGAAAATGGTATATATATAGAGAGAGAGAGAAAGAGAGAGAGATATAGATATATATATTTTTATATAATGTCACAGGAAATTTATCATGTTAAGGAAAGTAAATCAAACACAAAGACAAATATCATATGTTTTCTCTAGTTGTATCTATGAAGGTTTCTATATGTCTCCTTTACTTGAATATTACTCTTGAGGTCCAGGAGATTTTCTTTTATGATTTCATTGTTTTCTATACCTTTAATTTGTGTCAGTTCCTTTGTCTATGCTGTTTAGTGTCAATCACATTCTAGAGTTCTTGAAAGTTTAGTTACATTTTATTTATTGTGTCTGAATTAATAATTTTCCAACCTTGTCTCACAACTCGGATATTTGATTTTCACTCTGGTCTATTATCTTGATGATGTTTTCAATTTTTTAAAATTTGGTTAACTTAGTTATTTCTAATATTTTTGGAGTTTATTTCCCAGAGTCTCAGTTTTCTTGTTGAATTTCTCATTCACGTTGCTTCCTCATCCATTGATGTACATACTTTGAGTTTTTCTTTGCATGTTCTATGAAGTCATTTTTTTATTTCTGAAATAAGGCTAATGAATTCCTTGTCCAGCATTTCAACCATTTAAATGCCATTGAATTTGGTTATCAAGAAGGTATGAGCACTTAGAAAAGTCAAATTTCCTTGACTTTTCAAAGATCTTGTGCTTCTACATTGCAATTCATACACCTCAGGTTAAGCTGTAGCTCTCCCAGGAAACTGCCCTCTGCTTCCCTCTGTGGCACAGCTTGCACTTTATACTCAAGTTGCTCTGTCTCCATGAATATCAGTACAAGTCAAAACTAATTGATTCTTGAGTGCTTTCACACTTTTCCAGTGGAGAGGGGAAGATATGATGCTTTATTTAAGATTTGTGGATATGCTGAATGCACCAGGTATCTTTTTTTAAATAAAATTTTTATTGTGAAAATACTGTACAAAGGGTTACAGTTACATGACCAAGGTAATGAGTACATTTCTTTTTTTAATAAGTTTTTTTATTGTGAAAATACTGTACAGAGGGGGTTACAGTTACATGAGCAAGGTAATGAGTACATTTCTTTCTTTTTTGGGGGGGGGGTCCGGTAGTGGGGCCTGAACTCTGGGCCTGGGCGCTTCCCTCAGCTCTTCAGCTCAAGGCTAGCGCTCTACCACTTGAGCCACAGTGCCACTTCCGGCTTTTTTTTTCTTTTTGCTTATGTGGTGCTGAAGAATCGAACCCAGGGCCTCAGGCATACAAGGCAAGCGCTTTACCACTGAGCCACCTTCCCAGCCCATGAGTACATTTCTTATCAAGAATTGTTGCCTCCTCCTTTGTTTTTCCCCTACCATTCCTTTCCTTCCACTTCCACAATTACACTCTCCAGCCCCAGCCCCTCCTCCCGCCAAAATTGTAAAGTTCATTTTCAACTTAGTGTCTTGTACATCTTCTCATTGTTACAATGGGTTAACTTGTATCCCTATTTAAACATTTTTTTTTCCTTTCCCCTCCCCAAATTATACTGACATCAAATACAGTGAAAACAAGGGTTATACTCTGGGGGAGGAACATACAAAGCAACAAAAAAACCCCACATGGTACCTTATAAATATGTTAGAAACAATAGTGAAAAAGAAAAAACCCACTTGTGTCCCTATCTTGGAGTTCATTTTGCTTAACATCATCTTATCTGGTCATATGTACATAGCTTTTGACCTTTTCTGCTTGTCCCAGACATATACTAGTTATTTCTTATCAAGCATTGTTGCCTCCTCCTTTGTTATTCCCCTACCATACCTTCCCTCCAACCTCCACAACTACACTCCCCTCCCCACCTAAGTTGTAAAGTTCGTTTTTCATCATAGTGTCTTCTACATCTTATTCTTACAGTGGGTCAACCTGTATCCCTATTTAAGCATTTTGTTTTTACCCTTCCCCTCCCCAAATTATACCAATGTCAAATACAGTGAAAACAAGGGTTATACTCTGGGGGAGGAACATGTAAAGCAACAAAAACACCCCACATGGTACCTTATAAATACATTAGAAACAATAGCAAGAAAGAAAAAAAACCACTTGTGTGCCTATCTTGGGGTTCATTTCGCTGAACTTCATCTTATCTGGTCACATGTACATAGCTTTTGACCTCTTCTACATGTCCCAGACATATACTAGTTATTGCAAGTAAGGGAAACACTGGGACCTATGTTTCTTTGGGCCTAGCTATCTTGGGTTTCATTTCACCTGACTTCATCTTATCATATCTAAACTTGTTCAACCACTTTGGAAAGCAGTATGGAGGTTCCTCAAAAGACTCCACATAGAGTTCCCCTATGACCCAGCAATCCCACTTTTGGGATGATCACAAACAAGACCATACTAAAGCTACCTACACAACTATTTATTGCAGCTTTATTTACCATAGCTAAGATATGGAACCAACCCAGATGCCCCTCAGCAGATGAATGCATTAAGAAAATGTGATATACACACACACACACACACACACACACACACACACAATGGAATTCTATGCCTCCATCAGAAAGAATGACATTGCCCCATTTGTTAGGAAATGGAAAGATTTGGAAAAAAAATTATATTAAGTGAAGTTAGCCAGACCCAAAGAAACATAGGTCCCATAGTTTCCCTTATTTGCAATAACTAGTATATGTCTGGACAAATAGAAAATGTCAAAAGCTATGTACTAGGTATCTTTAACTCACCATCTTTTTTCCTTTACACAACTGTATGTGAGACTTTGATAATTTATTCAGAAAAAAACTGGAATCATATAATGCCCTACAAAATAGTTGAATCTAGAAAACATTCAACCTGCATCACCTATATAGAAAGAAAAGATACACTTTTGTCAGTGACTCACATTCTAGTTGCAATTTAATTTCTTTTGAAATAGATGACGGTACTGTGAAGAGGGTAAACAGAAAATTAAAAACAAAACCTAAGCTAATATATAAAAAATGTACTACAATAAAAATAGATTTTAAAAGAGCAAAATATCTAATAAACATTCCTAATTTAATTTTATTTAGTGATCACTTATAATCAGTTTGTATACCTGTCAAGATAAAGATCCTGGCTGATCCTGACATAGTAGAATAAGTAGAAAATTTGGACTTCACTCTCTCATTGTTTATAATATTGTAAAATTTTATTTCCATTATCATAATTAAACAGTATACAATTCTCATTTATATTTGCATAACATCTTTATTAAACATATAATTCGGTCATGAAAATTGACCTGATTTCACTGTGTAAACACAGTAAGAGACAAAGAATAAAATCTCTACTTGTTGCTGCATGCAATAATAAAAGAAAAAAATTACTCCATGAATATGAAAAAAACAAGAATAATTTCAGTGATTATAATCAGATATTTTAGTGTAACTAGGTAATCTAGTACAAATCTTTAAAAGTTCCTTGGCTCCATATGCTTACTAATAATACATGTTAATACAATTAATATATAGGTATCTTTTAAAGCTGCTACAAAGCCTATGTCATGTAGCTAATAAGAGTACAAAATAATTTTTAATCAAATGGTGAAAATCTGAAACTAAAACATTAGGACTGCTATGGTTAATTATTTGATCAAGACAATGAACACTTGGATTTGTAACATTACTACTTTCCCTAAGCATTTGTTGTGGTCAATTGTGCTCTAAGGCAAAGGCTCATTTGTCAAAAAGTAGAGTTTAATTTGGAAGAGAAACTCTGCTAAGAAATTTAAATGAAAAATTTCATCTGCTAGAAAATAATGTGATCGATCATTAGATAAATCTGCCTCACCTTCTAAATACTTCTTTACAGAATGATTTATGGTTGAACCTGGAAATCAGTACTCTGTCTTTTCCTTTGTCTTATTGGAAAACTGTAGCACCTAATTTTCTTCAGCATAGAAATGTAGGTAATTTTTTGCGTTGTTTCCAAGTCAAATGGTCAGGTACACAAATATAAATCCTACCGTACAAAGTACATAAGATCCATAAGGAGAATAAATAGACTAAATTAGAAGAAAAATTAATATGCATAACTATTATAGGATGGCTAATTTCATGAAAACTAAATGTTCTTAAAAGCTATTTTAAAGCTGTGCACCATTTTCTCAGGCTTGTATTCCTAGCTACTAAAGAGGCTGAGATCTGAGCATCACTGTGTTTGAAGATAGGCTGGGCAGGAGAGTCCATGAGGCTCTCATCTCCAGTTAACTACAAAAAGTAAAAATAAATAAAATAACAGAAGTGGAGCCGTGGCTCAAATAGTATAGTACTAGCCTTGAGCAAAAAGTGTTTGGAGAAAGCACCCAGGACCAGGAACAGCACACACACACACACACACACACACACACACACACACACACACACACAGAATTAATTTGATAAAAATAATTCTATGAAAACTACACATATGACTGTTCCCTTATGTGTTTAATATAATTCATCTATCTCAACACCTTTAAATATCTATACCATATTTATTATTATTACTTAGAATGTACACACTTTAACTCTTAGAACTGGCTTCTTTATCATTGTAGTCAAGATGCTTTTTTTCTCTCAAGAAAAAATCTCAGGAGCACCTTGGTTTTTTATTTAACAAATTTGGAATGAGTTTCCCTCCAAAGAGCAAATTTAGTCAACAAAGTCAGGCTGTCAACATTACATGTTTTCACATTTCTGAAAAAAAGCAAAGTAATGCAGGAAAGTCTACCTATTTTAATGAGAGAGTAACATGTATTTATGTATTATGGGTTAATATTCAGATTTTTACTTTACTTCTTTTTAAATGAGGTATTTCAATATGGCCTTGATAAGAACCTACATGAGTATATTTTATATATCCTACTAATTTGAGGAACAACATGACATAGATTCTTGTGTAAAACCATGTGATGCATTTTAAATTCCTCTCCATTTAAAAGTGGATTGCTAAGAACAACAATGTCAAGGCAAATAAAAATCAAGACTGTCTGAGGAACATGTGGGCATGTGGCCATTCTTAAGCACCAACTCTACAAAGAAATGGAATTTCCCAAGGTGAAATAAAAAATTGTATGTACATATATATGCATATATAATTTTTGTTATCTATACATATGTACATATATGTATATGTATATATATGACTATAATATCTTGTATTTCAGATACAATGCCTTGAAATTACAGGCAAAGAAAAACTCGAGAACATTTACCTAAAATTCTTCTTCATTTTCATTGATACCAGGGTTGCTATTAACTTTTAACATAAAGGACCTGATAATTGAACACTTAATTTCTTAATGGTGATAGATAAATATAGATATGTATTCATAATCTCTGTGTCTTTGCAGTTCAAATGTTCAAAGGCCAGCTCTGGATGTCAAGATTGACAAGTAACTTAACAGAAACTATTATTTAAAAAATTTCCCTAAAGTTACATTTTGAAAAACATTGGCAATTTACATAAAATACTTTCTGTATTCCAGGCAACATTCAAAATGTTGATCTTCAGGGAACAAAATTAAATGATAGCATAGCTGACTTTCACTGCCATAATTAATATTGCATTCACATATCTGTCAATACCAATCCAGTTAATGCTATGCTTCAGTGGTTTACTAACAATGACAAGTTAAAAAATTCATAGTTTGTGTATTGAATTTTATGCCATTTAACAAAGCAGTTTGTGTGTGTAATGCATCTTGATTCATGTCATCAGCTCAACATCTTCAATCCCCCTTTGACCTACCCTGTCCCTTATATTTCACAATTCTGTGGTATGTACAACGAAGTCTTGCCCACATTCTCCCCACTTCTACCCTTAATTCTTCTACCCCTCTCCCCTTGGCCCCACCCATCCCTCTTGCAAGTACACATTTCCTGGTCCTTATTGCTGGGCTTTGAATTCATCTTTTTAAAGCATTACACCGTTTGTGTTCCATGGTCTATGCTATGTCCATCAATTCATTTGTAACCACTTGTTTACTATCCAGTGTGATTACTTGTAGATTTATAGGCACATTCTAGCCACCACAAGAAGAGAAGCCATTACTTTGCTTACTATTACTTTTTCCAAGTCTTTCCATTTCCTTACAAATGTTACCGTATCATTTGTTCTGATGGATAAGTAGAATTCGATTGTATAGGTATACCTGAAATTGAGATATAAGGGAAGGGGTGAGTTGAGAGGGGTGGGTGAGGATGCTGAAAGGAGCAACATTGATCAAGATGGACTGTGTTCATAAACTCCACTAGTGAATGGCAACTCCTTTGTACAAATGCCTAAAGATAATGAAAATATTTTTTAAAAAGAAACTTTACATAGTTTTAACTTCTTTAAAATAAAAAATCAGGTTAAATAGAGATGTTTGTCCATTAGAACAGTATTTCAAATCTTCATGCCAATTATAATACATCTATAATGAACTTTGGTTCTACAAAATTAACATAGTCAGCAAATATATTAGAATTAGTTTATCCTTGACTTGATGACTTGTTGGTTGTGCTTCAACTGACAAGGTGGACACTGTTTCCTTAAAATCCAAGTATGTGTTAGTCATCTGTGTAAGGTTTTAGGGGAGGAAAGAAAATGCAAGAGGAGGTAAAGTTGAAGAAAGAAAAGTGTATTAGGATACACTCCTGGGCAAACACCTTGGTTGGGATCAGAGAAATTGCACCGAGTCAGGTTGTAGCAGGGTTTATATTGCCAGGGTCAGCAGGAACTTTTAGCAAGTTGACTTGGTTTTGCAAGTTTGAACAGTTTCAGGCTAGTGCCCCCAAGGGACAGGACGACTGGGACAGGTGGTGTATAATTGGGACAGGTGGTGTATAATTGGGATAGGTGGTGTATAAGGAAGTAGCTTTTCTCAGCTGCCTCTGCCCTATCATGCTGTAAAGGCTAGAATCTGAGATGTCTATAGTACCCTAAATCACTGTTGTAATAACTAATGCCAGACTTTTTTTTTAATTTTTGAGCTACCTTAGACTATTTCATATGTGTTTAAAACATAATATGTTTTCACTCTGGAAACAGTGTGGAGGTTCCTCAAAAGTCGACGCATAGAGTTTCCCTAAGACCCAGCAATCCCACTTCTGAGCATTTACATGAACGATCACAAACAGGGCCATACTAAGGCTACCAGCCTTAGATAAACTATGTTTATCACAGTATTATTCACCATAGGTAAGATATAGAATCAACCCAGATGCCCCTCAGTAGATGAATGGACCAAGAAAGAATAGCACTGCCCCATTTGTTGGAAATCGACACTTGGAAAAATCATATTAAGTGAAGTAAAGACAGACTCAAAGAAATATATGTCCCCAAGTGGTTGAACAAGTTTACACTCCCACCAACAATGCAGTAAGATTCCCTTCTGTCCACATCCCCTCCAGCATCTGTTATTAGAGTTCTTGATTATAGCCATTCTAACAGGGATGAGGTGGTATTTCAATGTTGTTTTGATTTGCATTTCTTTTATGGCTAGGGAGGTTGAGCATTTCTACATGTGTCTATTGGCCATCCTTCTTTCCTCTTCAGAGAAATTTCTCTTTAAGTCTTTAACCCACTTATTTATTGGGCAGTTGTTTCTTTGAGAATTTGTGGTTTCTCAAAAGACTCCACATATAGTTCCCCTATGACCCAGAAATCCCACTTTGGGGCATTTACCCAAATGTTCACAAACAAGACCATACTAAAGCTACCAGCACAACTATGTGGATTGCAGCTTTATTTACCATAGCTAAGATATGGAACCAACCCAGATGCCCCTCAGTAGATGAATGGATTAAGAAAATGTGGTATATATATACAATGGAATTCTATGCCTCCATCAGAAAGAATGACATTGCCCCATTTGTTAGGAAATGAAAAGACTTGGAAAAAATTATATTAAGTGAAGTAAGCCAGGCCCAAAGAAACATAGGTCCCATAGTTTCCCTTATTTGCAATTACTAGTATATGTCTGTGACAAGCAGAAATGGTCAGATAAGTTGATGTTAGGCGAAATGAACCCCAAGATAAGGATTCAAATATTTTTTTCTTTCATGTGATTGTTTCTAACACATTTATAAGATGATTTCTTTGTTGCTTTGTATGTCCCTCCCCCACAATATAACCCCTGTTTTCACTGTATTTGGTGTTGGTATACTTTGTGGAGGGGAAGAAAAAAACAATTTTTTAAATAGGGATACAGGTGGACCCATTGCAACAATGAGATGTACAAGACATTATGTCAAAAAACGAACTTTACAACTTTGGCGGGGGTGGGGGAGTGGGGAAGGGGGAAGCGGGGTAAGGGGGGAAGGGAAAAGGGAAGGGATGGGAAGGGGAAAAAAAGGAGGAGGCTACAATGCTTGATAAGAAATGTACTCATTACCTTGTCCATGTAATTGTAACCCCTCTGTACGGTATTTTTACAATAAAAAAGAAAAGAAAAGAAAAAAGAAATATATGTCCCATGGTTTCCCTTGTTTGCAATAATTTTATCAGATGAGCAGAAAAGCCCAAAAGCTATGTACATATGTCCATATATGATGATGCTAAACAAAATGAACCCCAAGATATGTACATGAAGTCTTTCTTTTTTTTAAATGTACTATGGGATTTTTTTTGTTTCGTTTGTATGTTCTTCCCCCTAGAGTATTTCCCCCATTGTCACTGTACTTGATTTTGGTACCCTGCATCTTGTATATACATAAATCTAATTTGGGGAGGGGAAGGGAAATAACAAAGCTGAAACAAGGACACAGGATGACCCACTGCAACATTGATACTCATAAGACACTGTGGAAATGAACAATGCTAGACAAGAAATGTACTCATTATCCTATTCATGTAACTGTTAACCCCTCTGTACGGCACCTTTACAATAAAATAAAAAAATTTTAAGTGAGTTTTCAACTTCTTTGATTGGCCTGGTTAAGAGAACACTAGAAACTGTTTCACCTTAAATTAAGTGCTCCATTTTCAGGACTTCTTCTGATAAAGTTATCATTAGACAAACTTTGTAAACAAACCATGACAGTAAAAACTTCCTTCAACTACCTAATGTTTTATTGGCTTCTCAATTCTAGTCTCCACATATCAGTGTTTCCTTCTTCAGCTTTTTGTGTAGCCTTCCAATGTTCCACCACAATGATGAATGTTGGTGAAAAGGTAGATTAGCACCTAGGACCTCTAGACAGCACCTTGGTCTGGCCAGTGAAACCAGATGCCAAAGAGACAGTATTGTTGCAAAAGAGGTTCTAGCAGGAACAGAACATTCCACCTCTGCTTCTAACTTGCCCATGTTAGTTCCTCAAATTCTTATAGCCTTCAAATAGGAGAATGAGGATATTCAGAAAAGGGTGTTGATAGGGAATTAAAGGACAATTGAGATATTGCAGGACCTGACCAATAACATCAACCTTCCAAACAATTATTTATAATAGGGGCAATCAATCAGAGCCCAGCCAAGGGTATAAATACCACTAAACTCAGACACTTAGAATAGAAAGCACCAGAGGCCTTCAAATGAGATACTTTCTTCTGAAGAAAGTTCTCTCTCAACTTCATTGTCTATAGACAACATTCATTGACTTCCTGGGACCTGAGAAGTCAGTGGCAGCAGGGCAAAGCTGCAATGTTACCAGGCATTGCCTGGGGCTGAGTTGTAGTTCTAGCAGGCATTGTCTGCCACAGGGCTACAGCTCCAGTGATCTCTAAACCTCTGCTAACTGGGTGAATCACCTTTCCAATTTCATTTCTGCTATCAACATCATCATTTTATGTGAGTTTCTTAATAATGGAAAAGATATTTCTGTGAGCACAAATGCACACACACACACACACACACACACACACACACACACACCAACAAAGATAGAGAGCTGGTTCATTCAATTACAATTTCCAGTGAACCTTTATAGCAGTGAAGGATCTGTTCATCATAAGATCGACATACCCAGTCTTGTCAACCCATCTTCCTAATGTCATGAGTTGCCGATAAAGGAAAGACTTTAGATTTGAGCAGTTTTTATTATTTTTTATATTTTATTATTATTTTAGTATTAAAATTTTGTCTTCATTAAAGAAGAATTTATGCAAAGGATTTATATTCTGAAGAAAACAGTCAACTGGTATATGAGTCCATCATACCAAAATCATAACTTATTCTTTTTTTATTGTGAAAATACTGTACAGAGGGGTTATAATTACATGGGCAAAATAATGAGTACATTTCTTGTCAAGCATTGTAGCCTCCTCCTTTGTTTCCCCTTCCCATTCCACTGCCCCTCCACCCAACCCTTCTCCCCCCCCCAAAGTTGTAAAGTTCCTTTTTGACATAACGACTTGAACGTCTCATTGTTGCAATGGGTCCACCTGTATCCCTTGTTAAATGACTTGTTTTTTTCCCTTCCCCTCCACAAATTATACCAACATCAAATACAGTGAAAGCAGGGGTTATACCGTGGGGGAGGGACAGTAGATGAATGGATCAAGAAAATGTGGTATATATACACAATAGAATTCTATGCCTCCATCAGAAAGAATGGCATTGCCCCATTTGTTAGGAAATGGAAAGACTTGGAAAAAATTATATTAAGTGAAGTAAGCCAAGCCCAAAGAAACATAGGCCCCATGGTTTCCCTTATTTGCAGTATCTAGTATATGTCTGAGTCAAGCAGAAAAGGTCAGATAAGTTGATGTTAGGGAAATGAACCCTAAGATATGTATTCAAATGTGTTTTTTTTTCTTTCATGCAATTGTTTCTTTCTTTCTTTCTTTCTTTCTTTTATTTTTTTGTTGGTCATGGGCTTGAACTCTGGGCTTGGGCACTGTCCCTGCACTCTTCAGCTCAAGGCAAGTGCTCTACTGCTTGAGCCACAGAACCACTTCCAGTTTTCTAGTGGTTTATTGGAGATAAGAGTCTCACAGACTTTTCTGTCCGGGCTGGCTTTGAACCGTGATCCTCAGATCTCAGCCTCCTGAGTAGCTAGGATTACAGGCATGAGCCAATATCTCCCAGCAAAATCATAACTTATTACAGTAGGTAAATCACTGTCAGTGTATCACTAAATAATATCTCTGCCTCCAGCTTTTGATTACCAATTTCCCAAAAGAATTGATTTAGTTAAGAACATGTCATATGAAGGTTTCATGTTATCCTTCCTAGGAATTATTTTGGAAAACATTTCAAGGGTATGACCTAGTACTGTTGTGGAATTTCAATCATGAACTTGTTTTAGCACTCTGTGTAAGGGAAAGTAGAGTACTTGATAAAGTATTCTAGTCTTAGTGACATGATACTATTTGTAGGAAAAGAGAGAAAGTGAAAAGAGATTAACTTCTTTGGATTGAATTTCAGAATATGAGAAAGACTTTGATATATAAACACTTCTGGGAAAAGTAAGAGATTTTATAATTTTCTAATGAGTCTAGAATAAAATACTTGGCACATTCAGATCTGTGTCGTGAACTTTCCATAATTTAAACTTAAGAGAAGAAAAAACATCTATGAACAATTGCAAACAAGTCAAAAAGTTACTCTCTTACAAAAGAATAATAAGCTCTAAAATCAAATTATAAAAATATTTAGGAGATAAATAAGATTTGGTTTTACTTTATTTTATTATCTTTGTATTAAAAAAACTATGCAGTAGTAGTCATGCATATCACTGAAGATCAAAGTAAAATTTAAATTATATTTAAAACCTTAAAGAATAGATCAAGGCAGCTAAAGGTACAGGCTAAAAAATGGAAGAGGATGGAAAGTATGAGTTTAGCTATTTTACAGCAAGAAAACACATGAATAAGAGACAAAATGCTGTTGGATAGGTTGTGAATGGACAAAGGAAACAATATTGAAGGAATAATCAGCTGTGAGATCATATGTGATCTTGACAGGAAAGAAAATCTTTCAAGGATGTTATATTATTAGTCTCATTTTATATAAAGAACTGAAGTTCAGAGAGGTTAGACAATTTGCTAAAGTTATATGAATACAAAATGAGTTGTCGAATCTGAAGGAGGATCCCACACATCCAAACCAGGGGACCAAGCAGAAGCAGGCAAGCACAGGAGAAAGATTATTATAAGGTTTATTAGAGGAGCCATATTTCCCCCAAGAGGGAGCACATGACACCTGTCTCTATCCAGGTAGCAGGAGAGTCTAAGGGAGGTAGATTGGAATTCAGGTGGGTCTGGGCAGAGAGAGGAAGGGGCCAGATGTATGGCGGAAACACCAGGAATGGGAGGTGGGCCCAGGTCTGGGTGGAGCTGAGGACCAAAGGTGAGCATAACACTAACAGAATCACCTCATCCTCACTGCATATATAATAGAGAAAAGTGAAATACTAATATCTAATCTACTTTCAGACTCACTATCAAGGAGATGAATAAAAATCTCTGAAAAGAACTTAGTGTTCTGTAAATATATCCCAGTTGATTCTGTTAGCTGCTAGGTAGGAACTTTAAGGGGCAAGTTCCTACACTTGTGGAGGTTTAAAAAGAAAAAAGAAAAACAAACTGCTACCACTTAAAATAACAGTTAGCATTCCTTCAAAGAAGGTTTTGTTGTTGTTGTTTCAGATAAGGTCCTCCAGGCCCAGCTTAACTTTCTGAGTCACTCTGAGTCACTCTTCTGAATGACCCAGATCCAGAATAAACATTGCTTATTATAATTATTATATTGATGCTTAATTCTCCATTCGGGAGACATTTCCATCTACCATTTTTGAACATGTGATACATAAAAAAAGCATGATCTCCAACTGAGCATGCACAGGAATGTGCTTGCCTTTGCCTGTGAACATGAGTAAATTATGGTAGTTATTCTACTTTCTGTCTTTATGTGTTGTAAGAAGCTTTGATTCATGCTTTTATCTTTTTTCTTGTCTACATACATAATGGGTCGAATCCACTGTATGTGGTTACAATTCTACTTGGGGAGAAGTTTTTATAATCTACCATGTGTTGTTAATGCACTATTAAGTCAATAACAAATGAAGTGCTGGTACATTTATACCATTCTCAAGTAATAACTATCGCAAAGTAATTGTCTTGAAATCAAGAACTAGCCATCTGCTGGGAATTCCAAAATGTGAAATAGTGGGACAAAGGATAAACCAATTCAGCAGCACAACCTAGTAGACACTATGTTGGAAATGAATTATACAACTTGGAGAAGATGGGGGAGGGAAGTCAGGAGGGGAAAACTGGGAGAAAAAGCACGGGGGGTGACACTGTTCAAAAGGAAATGCACATATTAGACTTATGAAACTATAACACCTTTATAAATCACCTTTACAATGTTTTTTAAAAGAAAGAAAAAGTAGTCAAGAAGGATAAAACAGCCAAAATATTTTTAAAATAGTCCCTACTTTGTCACTTGCAGTGTAGAGCTTAATCCTTGACATATGCTGCCTCATTGAAGCCTTGTAATTAACTGGGTGGAAGATTTTAAAGAATAAGAATCTAGGGCAGGGAAGGTGGCTCAGTGGTAGAGCGCTTGCCTTGCATTCATGAGGCCCTGGGTTCGATTCCTCAGCACCACATAGCAAAATAAAAAAAGCCAGAAGTGACGCTGTGGCTCAAGTGGGAGAGTGCAGCCTTGAACTGAAGAGCTGAGGGACAGCACCCAGGCCCAGAGTTCAGGCCCCACGACTGGACCCCCCCAAAAAAGAATAAGAATCTAAAGTTAAAACATTTTTTAAATTTCCACTTCCCAAACAGCACAGACCCACTAAAACTATCTTTGCTAATACTTCCTTGCATAACAAGGTTGGAACAAGTTCCCTAAGTGCCCCAATCTATACTTTTTGCAAAATAGGGATAAGAACAAAATCTAATTCCTAAAAAATATAATTATTCATGTTACTCCAATGCTCAATAGTAACAATTCAATTAATAATTCATACATAACAATTTATGAGAAAAGTTGCCTTTTTAGATAGAATACTATCTTGGGTTCTTGTGACACTTTTCTGTTTGACTGCTTTTCCATATATATATGCTGACTCCTAGAGAACACTAGACAGAAGGGGAATGTCCCTCATCCTAAAGTTTTCATCTTATTGAAGGGTCAAGTAAGGATCAAAGTATCAGGCATTCAATGTTGGAAGCAGCCAAATTTAGAAGATAAAGTACTGTGGGCTCATGGCATACCTGAGCAGAACCTAAGCAAGAGATTTTGGTTTTATCTGTGAGTCAAAGAGACTTTTAAAATCTTATTCTGAAAAACATATAGTCATTTTACATGGTTAGCTCCCCACAGTGAAGATAAAACTTTGCCAAACAAAATTCCCATAAGTACAAACTATACTTAAAGCACAAATACAGACTCAGAGACAGAGCATATTTTCTCAGTCTCAAGTGTGTAATAATTTTGGAATGCTGAGTGGTGGTTGAAAAAAAATTAACAAATTTCAGTCTTTTATATTTTTATTTTCCTTTATCCTCTTACTTGATGAGCTGAGACTCCCATTCAGAGTAAGTATATTTTCCTGCAAAAAGAAAACAGATTTTTGCTACTGTTGGGAAGATTGTGAGATAAGCAAGTGCAAGTAATTTAAAATAAATCTGCCTGTCTGTGATTATTTTTGGATATGCTAGCTTATAAAATATCAGTAACAAAATGAATAAATGGAAGGTTTAGTTAAATGTTAATATTTTTCCTAAAAAAATAAGAAAAGTGTGAGCAGAGGTCTGAAGGGATGGGTGAGGATGTTGATAGGAGTGACAGTGATCAAGACCCACTGTACACATTAACTGCTTTGTTGAATGGGAACGCCCTTGTGCAACTACTTAAAGAAAATAAACATATGAAAAATGAAAATATCTTTAAAATATTTTAGAGAATACTTAATAGCAAAATTAAATTTTTAAGAAATTGTATGGGATAAATTACACATAGCAAAAATGCAAAATTCTTGTTATGGAAGCATCCGAGATGCCCTGAAAATAAGATAAGGAAACTGTGGCATAAACACATGCAATGACATTATATTCATCCATCAAGAAGAAAAATATGTTTTTTGTAGGAAAATGAATGGACCTGGAAAACTCATATTGAAAGAAGTAAGCCAGGCTAACTTCAATTTTGTTTTTTCTCATGTATATAAATTAGATCAAAATATAGACACATATAGGGCTTTATGCATATACATGTATGTATTTGTACACATATATTACATACATGATCAAATTGATTAATGATAGTGTACACAGGAGTGAGATTCGATCAGGTAGCCTATAAGATCATTTATCAGACAGTTGAACAACATAAAACCAAGAAACTTACACATGTTTAACTGAGGAGGGGGTAGGAATGAAAAGGAATGGGGCAGAAGGAATAGATGATTGGTAGATGAATACAGCCATGATACTCACTGTAATTGAGCAAGAAAATTGAAGAGAGAAATGAAGACAGGATAAATCTGTGGAAGTAATAGTTCTGATCAAGAAGCATTATACACATAAATCTACATGTTAAACTAAATCTCCTTTGTATAAGTATTTGTAGAAAGTAGGAGGAAGAAGAAGAGGAGGAGGAGGACGAGGACGAGGAGGAGGGGGGGTAAGGAGGAGGAGGGGAAGAAATAGTAGAACTTCTGAAATAATTGAATAAGTGTAATGAGAAAAAAGATAAATTATGAATGGTACAAAGGATTTGAACTAAGCAATTAGAAATATGTAGTTGCTATCAACTAAGAGAAAATGAAAAGGAGCAAGAGCTTTGCTCTATTGTTTTTGTTGTTCTGAGGGAGGTGGATCAGGAAAGGGAGGTAGGAAGGGTTGATGTATAAATTTGGACAAGTTCAACTTCATAAACTTGTCAGACATCCAAATATGTAGACAATCATAAAACATAAATGTATCTGTACAAGAAGTATAAATTAGGAAGTAGTTAGATGAGGAAGAAGAAGAAGAAGAAGAAGAAGAAGAAGAAGAAGAAGAAGAAGAAGAAGAAGAAGAAGAAGAAGA